>NW_024870634.1:178578-211952 GCF_013358625.1 Macadamia integrifolia
ACTTATCTTAAGGCAAAACCACTTGTGAAGAAATAGGGAACCAATGGCTAAGGCGTTGAAGTGATTTTGACCAAACATGTTACCTAGCATTAATGATATTTGCACATTTTTTCTCATTTTTTCGCTTAATAAATTCTATTCTACTCCACTCCTTTTGGCATGAATGACATAGTGGAGCAAACACCAGACACCCAAGTTACAATATAGCTTTGCTTTTTACATATGCCCATAAAGATAGTGATTCTAGAGTTCTTTCAGAAGTTTTCTCTCTATGAATTTTTTATCAAGACACCACGCTTTCTGAGGCGCAATGCCCTGTCTAGTTCCAAGGGAATCAACTCTTATTCTTCTTTATACTGCATTTCACATTTCATTTAAAATTGTGCATTTGTCAACTCATGCTAAATTAAAAAGAATGTCTCAACTCCAAATCAGAAGTACAAGGAACCCACAGACTTACATCTGGTCCAACACCATAAAACATGGGTCTCTTATTTTTCAAAAGAAAGTCTCATCTCAAGACACATGCTTGTTTCTTTTTTCTCAATAGGGTTTTTTTACGCTCAAAATGAGTACCTTAATCAAAACTTTTATTTTCATACATCAAGCAACCGAATGGTATGATCATTAGCCAAAATCCAAAGTAGGACTTCATCCTTTAGCAAGCTCAAAAAAACAAAAAGAAAAACAAATAAAACAAAGTGAAAAAAACAAAAACTGGTTTCTCTCCCCCACACTTAAGTCATGCAATGTCCTCAATGCATGGAAAAAATTAAAAACGAAGACAATGCAAGGGGGTCATACCTGATTAAAAGTTAATCATCAGTGTAAAGAAGTTCATGGAGATTCATGACCTCTTCACTACCAGTAGTAGGAAACTCAAGGAACGGTTTCAAAAGCTGTCCATTAACCTTCGAAATTACTCCTGTTCCTGGATTCAAAATCTCCACAGCCCTATGGGGATATACATTATGGATAATAAATGGGCCATCCCATCGGAATCTATGCTTACCAGGAAAAAGATACAATCGAGAGTTGTATAATAAGACCTTATCACCAATTGTAAAAGATTTACATAGAATGTGCTTATCATGGAAAGCTTTGGTCTTTTCCTTGTAAATCTTAGAATTTTCATAGGCATCATTTTTAAGTTCCTCCAACTCAGATAGTTGGAGCCTACAATGAATTTTCGCATCAGACAAATCAAAGTTGAGCTTCTTGATGGCCCAAAAGGCCTTATGCTCTAACTCAACTGGTAAGTGACAAGCTTTCTCATACACCAAACGGTAGGGAGACTGACCAAGGTCAGTCTTAAATGCAGTCCGATGGGCCCACAAGGCATCAATGAGCCTAAGGGACCAATCCTTACGGTTGGGATTAACAATTTTTTTAAGATTTGTTTGATCTACCTATTAAACACCTCCACTTGGCCACTAGTTTGGGGGTGATAAGGGGTAGATAACTTATGGGTGATCTCATATTTTTTCATTAAGGCCTCAAAAGGCCGATTACAAAAATGAGTACCCCTATCACTAATTATTGCACGTGGTACACCAAAGTGAAAAAAAATATTCTCCTTGAGAAATTGAACCACCACTTTGTGGTCATTAGATTTATAAGGTATGATCTCTATCTATTTAGAAACATAATCAACGACCAAAAGTATGTATAAATTCCTAAAGGAATTAGGGAATGATCCCATAAAATTGATGCCTCATACATCAAAGATCTCAACCACTAAAATAGGGTTGAGGGGCATCATATTCCTCTTATTGATATGACCAAAAGACTGGTAGGTGGGACAAGCTTTACAAAAATCAAAAGCATCTCTAAAAAGAATAGACCAATAAAATTCGCATTGAAGAACATTTGCGGCAGTCTTCTTAGGTCCAAAGTATCCACCACATGCATAATCATGACAAAAAGAGATAATAAAATGTTGCTCATAATCAGGAACATATCGTCGGATAATATGATCTGGACATATCTTAAACAAATAAGGATCATCTAAAAAAAAGTGCTTAACTTGGGAATGAAACCTATACTTATTTTGGGTGGACCAGTGATCCGGAGTCACACCTGAAACTAAGAAGTTGACAATGTCAGTAAACCATGGTTCACTGGACATTGTAAATAATTGTTCATCTGGAAAGTTCTCATTGACTGGAGAATCGACAGTCAAGGAATTAGGAAGCCGAGATAAATGGTCTGCAACTAGGTTTTCAACTCATTTTTTGTCCCTAATTTTTAAATCAAACTCTTGCAAAAGTAAAACCCACCTAATGAGACGGACTTTGGCATCCTTCTTCTAAACTAGGTATCTAAGAGCAGAATGATCAGTATACACCACCACATGTGAACCAACTAAGTAAGACCGAAACTTTTCTAATGCAAACACAACAGCTAAAAATTCTTGTTCAGTGGTTGTATAATTGAGTTGTGCATCATTTAAGGTCCTACTAGCATAGTAAATGACAGTGAGCAACTTATTAATCCTTTGACCCAAAATGGCTCCTATGGTAAAATCCAAAGCATCACACATCAGTTCAAAAGGTTCAGTCCAAACAGATGGTTGAACAATGGGTGCATTGGTCAACTCTTTCTTAAGTTGTTTGAAAGATTCTAGGCACTCTTTAGAAAACTCAAAAGTTTGATCTTTGGTCAATAATGAAGTGAGAGGTCGGACTAACTGACTAAAGTTCTTAATAAACCTTCTGTAGAAGCCTACATGCCCTAGAAAAGACTGGACATCCTTAACAGATTGAGGAGGTGATAAATTATCAATTAAATCTACTTTGGCTCTATCTACTTTAATTTTCTCCTTAGATATTACATGGTTTAAAACAATATCAGATTTAACCATAACATGTCATTTCTCCCAATTCAAAACCAAATTCTTAGATATGCACATTTTCAAAACTAGAGAAAGATGATGAAGATATTCAGAATAGGAATTCCCATGAATTGAAAAATCATCCATAAATACTTCTAAGAATTTTTCAACCATGTCAGAAAATATGCTCATCATGTATTGTTGGAACGTAGCAGGGGAATTGCAAAGCATAAAGGACATACGTCTGTAAGTAAATGTTCTATATGGACATGTAAAAGTAGTCTTATATTGGTCATCTAAAGTAATTGGGATCTGGTTATAGCCAGAATATCTATCAAGAAAACAATAGTATTCATGTCCAGCTAACCTCTCTAACATCTTGTCAATGAATGGCAATGGGAAGTGGTCCTTCCAGGTTGCCACATTAAGTTTTCTGTAGTCTATGCACACTCTCTACCCTAATTGGACATATGTTGGAATTAGTTCATTATTGGCATTAGGAACTACAGTCACACCAAACTTCTTAGGCATTACGTGAACTGGGCTTACCCATTAGCTGTCAGAAATAGGATAAATTATTCCATGATCCAAGCACTTTAGGATCTCTTTCTTAATGGCTTCCATCATCACTGGATTAGCTCTTCTTTGAGGTTCCGTGGATGGTTTGGAATCCTCCACAAGATGTATATGATATTACACAATAGAAGGGCTTATACCCTTGATATCAATCATAGTCCAATCTATGGCTTCCTTATTATCTTTTAACACTTTAAGTAACTCCTCTCCTGGCTAGAAGTCAAATTTGAAGAAATTATTATAGGAAGAGTCTTGTCAGGCCCTAGAAAAGCATACCTCAAATTAGATGGCAACTCCTTAAGATCTAGCTTAGGGGGCTCAACTATGGAAGGTTTGGGAATGGATTTGGAAAGGGATCCTAAGGGCTCCACTGGTGTGTGAAGACTCAAGACTTCAGAAAAAAAAAATTCACCATCATCATCCAACTCATCCATACACTCTTGGAATTCTGAATCAAAATCAATATCAAAGTTGGTAACTAAATCATCAGAAAAATCCAAAAAATCCTCAAGCATATTGATCTCTTCTTCCATATGTGGTTGCCTCCCTATCCTATATATGTTAATCTCAACAATTTAGTTACCAAAAGATAATCTTAGGAAACCATTCCGACAATTCATTAATGCATTACTGGTAGCCAAGAATGATCTTCTTAAAATTATTGGGATCTCATCCTTGGTTGAGAAGGGCTTAGTATCTAACACAATGAAATCAACAGAAAAAATAAATTCCCTCACCTTTAGTAAGACAACCTCAACCATTTCTTTAGGAATTTTAACATACCTATTTGCCAACTAAAGAGTATTCTAGTGGCTTCCAATTCTCCCAATCCTAGTTACTTGTACACATGGTAAGGTAAAAGATTCATACTTACGCCAAAGTCAAGTAAGGCATGCTCAATGAAGGTGTTGCCTATGACACAAGATATCGTAGGGCTCCCTGGATCCTTATACTTGGTTGTTATTGACTGAGTAATTATGGAACTAATGTTACTTGCCAATAATGCTTTTTAGGCACACTAGTAATACGTTTGTGAGTACACAAATCTTTCAATACCTTTACATAAGCGGGGATCTGGGATATGGCATTCAAAAGATGGATGTTCACTTCTACTTTTTTGAAGACTTCTAAAATTTTATCCATGGAAGCAATCTTCTTTTTGTTTACCAAGTGATTAGGAAATGGGATAAGAGAAACATAAGGACTGTTAGGGATTTGCCCTTTTTTGGAAGAATCATTTTTGGTTTCTTTAACCAAATCATCTTTAATTTCAAAAGAATCTTTAGGTTCATTAGACGAACTTGAAACAAGAGGCACACTTGTATCCTCAACTGAAGGAGAGTTAACAAGAGTAATAGATGGGAAAGATTTAGGAACGCTCTGTTGGTACTCTCTACCACTCCTAAGGGCATAAACAACATTATATTAGTTAGAGGGCCCTTGTTGGATTTGACCTTGTACTATATTCAATGGTGCATTAGTTGGTGCTTGTGAACTAACAAGCTGATGATACCTAGGGTTAGGTTCTGGTTGACTAGGTAAAGTTTCTTTCTCCCTCTCACGCATAATTGAGACAACTTGGGTGAGTTCTCTTGCAAGATTTTTATGGTTTGTCATAAGAAGGGCCACATTTTTTTTAAAGTCACTTATTCTACTTGCCTCTCCAGTGTTGGTAAACCTATGGGGTTGCTGATAAGATGATAGGAGAGGGGCTCTAGGAAAACTAGCCTGAGGTCCTACATTTGACCTAAGAAAAGTATTTAAAAAAAATATTATTGTGCAAAGGGAGCCCTTTGGGGTCATGGTTGACCTTGATTATGAAAATTGGAAGGCCCTGCTTGGTGGCCCTGATTCTAGGAGAAATTTAGATGATTTCTCCATCCTGGATTGTAGATGTTACTATATGAATTATTCTGGTATAAGGCATTAACACTATCATTAAAAGTGCCCCCATAGGTGTTAGGGCATTCTTCTATGACATGTTCAGAGGACTGGCACCAAACATAAATCTTAACCAAATTGACTAATGATAAATCTCTAGGAACAATAGTTTTAAATCTCTTGATTAGGTTATCCAAATGGGCTTCCTTAGCTACTATCCCATCCACAAAATATCATTTTCCTCATATGGTTCTTTCACTCTCTTGGGTTGATTCTCACTCACGGGTTTTGTTAGCTAAGTCAAGTAAGAATTCCCACGCCTTTCCTTCATCTGTAATGGATGTGAATCCCTCAAGGCACATAGACTCTATCATTTGTTTAATTAGGTAATAAATATCCTCATAAATTATTTGACATAAATGTCATAAGTCTAGACCATGGTAAGGGCATTCTTCCAGTAGATCCTTGAATCTCTCCATAAATTTGGAAAAGGACTCACTAGGTTTTTGCCTAAACTGAAGGATATCACTTCTAAGCTTATTAGTCTTATAAGTTCGGAAAAACTTCTAAAGGAAGACAACTGTGAACTGTTCCCATAAGGTTATGGAATTTGTGGGTAACCCATACAACCACTTTTTAGGTTGGTCTTTCAATGCAAAAGTGATACACTTAAGCTTAACAACATCATCAGAAAGCTGTTGGATCTTAATTAAAATACATACCTCTTCAAATTCCCTTACAAATAGGTATGCATCCTCAGAGGTCAACCCATGGAAGTGGGGCAACATAGTGATGTATTGAGATTTGAGTTTAAAATTATCACCCTGTGCTTATGGTAGAACTATGCAGGAAGGTTGGACTGTTCTAGCAAGGTAGAACCCATCTTTCAGAGATTCAGGTAGAGGGTTTTACTATTGGTTTCCCATATTGAATGGTTTTAAAGAGAGCAAACGTATAGGATCACTACTTGTTGGATCTCTTCTTTTTAACCGATTCTTAGTATTACGTACCCATCTAACACTCATGCAATAGAAAACTACCCACAACTAGAGTAAGACAAGCACAAAAGAATAGATAGCAAAACTTTTTTTATTATTTTTTTTATTCTTTTGGCTTTTTGGGAGCTTACCGACAGGGATTCGGGGTTGCTCAGGTCAATTCCTGAGGTACTGCTACAGGGCAAAACCTGTCTTTATCATACTGTGAGGCATGGCGACCTCCATTGATACAACTATTATTGTAAGTTGATCTTTTTAGGAATTCAATAAAAGAAAAGAAAAAACAAAACAAAGCAAAGCACTCCGATTTACCAAAAGAAAGCGAAAAATAACATGAAACTGTCTCCCCGGCAACAGCACCAAAAACTTGGTTAAGATTTTAAATGTAACTGCAAGCGTACGGATCAGTGTAGCTATGGGTCAAACACAGGGAGAACAGCCACTTTATTTTTATTTTTTTTGCTTCTTTTAATAATACGAAAGTGAACCAATTAATGGTTGTGATCTTATTCTAATTACCGTCATAAACATATGTATCTAAAATAATGTCTTAACCATTCGTTATCTAAGAATTTAAAGACACAAGTCACGCAATTAAAATTAAATAAATAAATAATTAAAAATAAACAACCCACGCAATTAAAAAAAATAATAAAGGAAAAAAATACTGAAATAAAAATAAAGTAAAAGAAATGGGATAAAGCTAGAAAGAGACTCACAAGTAGGTTTCTCTACTTAGCCCGAGGGATGCATCATAATATGAGCTTCTCTACTTGACCAGAGAGTCACTCTTACAAGGGTTACTCTACTTGGCTTTAGGGAAAGAGACACAATTAAAATAAAAACAATAAATTGATAGTTCTATGGCTAGAAGGGGGAAAACCAACATATACACTAGCCATGAACCTTGGGAGAAAGGGATAGCAATAATGTAACGACTGAAATTAAAATCCTAAATTAAGAAAGAAAGGGTAATCAGAAGAGGGAATGAGAGGGAGGAGAAAAGACTACTGAAGGAGCCTACTTACTTGAACTTCAACCCTTGAACTAAAAACTTGATCAATTTGAGACACTATTAGTACTAAAAATCAGATCTGAAATAAATCAAATCTGAAATTTCTAGTACTAGAGAAAAAAAATTTGAAGAAAAAAAAATTGAACTTAAAAGACATGCTTCATAGCTTGTTCTTGTCACCGAGAACTAAGCCTAGAACTAGAACTTAAAAATTACAACTTCAATTGCTTAAACAATAAAAATAAAAGACTGAATCAAAAACAAAAGTGCTTGCATTAATTGAATAAAAAGAACTTACAAAAGTGTTTAAAGCATAAACCTAGAACTAGAGCTAGAGAAAGAGAAAACTAGAGAAAAAGATAGAGCAACTAAAAAAAACCCTAAAAGAAGAATGAAATGCCTCCTCCCCTTATGTTAATTCTATTATATAGAGAATGAGGGAGGGAAGCTAAAGATTTTAGCTTCTAAAAAAAAAAAAGATTTTTTTATCTTGTTGATGAGGTGGAAGAGAGAGAAGATAGAGAATTATAGGAAGTAGGGAATCTCCAACGATTTTACTTACTTTTTCCTTCTTTTTTTTCTCTTCTTCAAACGTGGACATCATCTTGGACGATTTTTTTTAATTATTTTTTTCTTTTTTTTTCCTTTCCTATTTTTCTCCCTTTTTTCTATTTTTCTCTTTATTTCCTTATTTCTCTCTCCTCTTGCGTAAGAAACCCTTTGGCGACCTCTTTTGAGTGATGAGTAGAAGAGAGAAAATCTTCTAAAATAAAAACCTCAATAAAATGGCAGCTAAGAGATTCGAACTTGAAACCTCCTAATAAGAAGGGATTTTGCACACCACAACTCACCAACTACGCTAGGTAGTTGTTATTACCAAAAATGAATATTCAATCACTTAAGGATGTGGTCCATCGATCCTTATTGGCATTTGAAATATTTCTTGTACCTCTGGGACAACTGCAAACGGGCTGGTTCTGCATCTCGGTTCAGTTCTGATCTATTATTCTTTTTCTGGCCTAAAAAGAATAATCACTTGTACGGGTGTCCAAACAAATGTGTACTTTTAATTGAACACGTTCATCTTGCTCAGAATTGCATCCTCTTTGCAACCATGAAAAGAAATAGGACATCTTTACATGTAAAATTAGAGATATAGTGTCCGATAGTCCTTAATGCCTTGAAAATATAAAACCTACAAAAAGAGAGTAAAACCCAAGGCAGCTCCATTCTAAATATGTAAAATACATATTTTACTACCCTAGATTTCACACATAAATGTGCTCATCACCCCCACAAACCAACCATTTAGATTTTGATATAACAAGTTCTTTCAAGGCCAAAGCTTTTCTCCAAGATCTCGATCCCATTGCTTTGATGTCTGCTAACGTAACATGCTCACCTTCCAAGAACTTTGCCCTAAAAAAAGAACTCAACTATGAATTCTCTAACATGATATGCCACTGCCCCTTAAGCTACATAGATAAGTTGACATCCTCCATAGACGGATGTCAAGGCCGCCCTCCTCCAAAGGCCTACAAATCTTTCACCAATTTATTCAATCATCTCGCTTACCATGATCTGTCGAACCCTATAAGAAATCCAAGAAAATTCTCTGAAATCTTATTTAGGAACATCCAAACATTAAAAAATATGGATTTGCATAGAATCAAGGACATGCTTAAGAAGAACCAATCTTTCTCCTGATGAGAGAAGCTTTCCTTTCCAGCCTGCCACTTTATTACTAACCTTTGCAAGGAACTAATAGAAAAACTCACTTTAGCTTACCAGAGTAGAGAAGGAGCCTCCCAAGTAACAGGCAAGGATTTTCGTACAAAGCTAGTGACATTGCCCACCATTTTCACATGGACCTCCAAAGCTTTTGAACCAATAATGAAACAGATTTTTTAAAGATTCACTAATTGCCCCGAAAAGCTTTCATATCTATTAATAAAAGCCATGGGTTGCTTCAAACCTAGTAAAAATAATTGTATCATTTGCAAACAAACTATGAGATACCCCCGGGCACCCTCTTGGGAGATGAAAACAAGTTGCACGACCTTCTTTAAAGAGCATCATCAGACCCTTGCTAAGGACTTCTTCCACCAAAATGAACATGTGGGGGGTTATAGGATTCTCCTACCTGAGACCTTCGGATGATTTAAAATAGCTATACGAACCCCATCCATGACCACTGGAAACAACAATCTCCAACGATTTCCTGATTAAATCAATCTAAAGGGAAGAGAAACCAGATTTATTGAGCACTCTATGGAGAAAACTCCACTAAAACCAATCATAGGCCTTAAGCCATATCAAGTTTCAAAATCAAGTTGTTGCCCTTTGATTTTCTATCAATGTCCTATGCAACTTCCTGCACAAGCATAATATTATCATGAATGCATCTGCCTCAAACAAACACACCTTATTCTTCTGAAATCAACAAAGGAAGAACACTAAACAATCTAGTAGAGATAATTTTAGCTAGAATTTTATAGAAAAATTTGCAGAAACTTATCAGCCTGAAGTTCGTCATATGCTCAGGACAATCCTTCTTTAGGATAAGAATGAGATGAGAAGACGTATAACTCCTACGCAACAACCCCTTTGTGAAGAAATCTTTGACAGCCACCAGAATGTCCTTACACATTACGTCCCAATAGGATGTGAAAAAAATACTGAAGAAACCACCACCAGGGCTAGGAGCACTCTCTTTAGAAAGAGAAAGAAGTATCACTTTCACTTCTTTTATAGATGACACAAGGAGAATACTTGCATTAACATCATCAAATATCAACGAGAGAATATAGCCAAGAAAAATCACATCCCCAAGGCAAGGTTGAGACGAGAAAATGCTCGAGAAGTGTTGTACTGCCTCAACTTTCACCTCTTCGGCTCTAGTGATCCAAACCCCTTCACTCATTTTAATTTTCTCCGCGCTTGCTTTTTTCATCTAACATTCACCATTGCATAGAAGAAGCTCGTGTTTCAATCTCTTACTTGAAGCCATTTAACTATGGATTTTTGCCACAAAAAAATTGTCCTCCTAGAGAAGAGTTCTTTGAAGAATAGTGTGATAATTTTGGAGAGCACACTTTAATGCTTCACTTGGATTCAAATCATAATCTGCGTCAACCCGACTAACCTTATCCTCTGCATTGCAAACAT
Source organism: Macadamia integrifolia (assembly GCF_013358625.1). Taxonomy (NCBI): domain Eukaryota; kingdom Viridiplantae; phylum Streptophyta; class Magnoliopsida; order Proteales; family Proteaceae; genus Macadamia; species Macadamia integrifolia. The sequence goes on from NW_024870634.1 coordinate 189,050, forward strand.
TTTGGTGACTATTACCAAACAATATTTTTATTAGGTCCTTGAGCTTAAGAAATAGAATACGTAGAGGTGAATCATAGACCGGCCAATTCTAGACTTCCTTCACAATCTTCAAAACTCAGGGCGAGATACCTACACTTCTTAGAATTTAAATGACGAAACCCTGGATGCCAACGTTGTTGTAATCTCAACCCAAATAAGGGTATAATTAGAGCAGGTTTTATTGAGGTGGTGAATACAACAAAGAGGATATTGAGCCAGCCAAAGGCAATTTGTACAAAACCTGATCCAAATAAGCCTTTAGCAGATTGCACCCTTCCTGGTTATTAGACCACATGAATGTGTTGCTCTATAACTAAATCGATAATTCGATCAGTGCAACTTCATTCACAAATTTATCAAACTCTTCCATTGACTAAGAATAAGGAAACCACCCTCACACCTTCTTAGATAGAGCCAAAATAGCATTAAAATCCCTAGAGACCACCCACTCCTGATCAACCATTCTAGTGGAATTGATAAGATCCTCCCACAGTAATTGCCTTTCCCCCAAAGTTAACAAAACATGGATAGAAGTAATGATTTTCTATTTGATGCCAAGTCGATACATGCAACAATTATGTACTGAACATGGTTGTCCATGACCTGAACTTGAATATGATTCTTCTTAAATATCCAAATTATGTTGCCACCATTGGCCCCATTTGAGATAAAGAGTACGTATCAATCATCTTCATGATAACACTGGCTTTTGCAAGGGAACTTTAGGTTCTGAATTGTTGGTGAAAACATAAATATCCAACACTAAAATGGCCACCAAGTCAATACTAAAAGACAAAATAATAGATTTCAATCGCCTACAAGTAGGCTTATTCCCCATACCCTGGACATTCTAGAATAGGGAATGCATTAAGAACAAGAGGCTTTAGGTTCAAGAGGTCTCATGGACCTAGAAATCTAACGTTGCATCAATGCACTATGAGTGGAGAACCACTTTTCCGCTCTATCTGTGAAGGCTGCGGGAACTAGATCATCCAAGCTACTATTGCCAACGTCCTCCCTGAGAGTCATGAAGGTGACTTTAATACATTTACCAATGCATGCCCTGAAAATTTTAAATCGCCAACCAAATTTTCCCGATTTGTAATCCTGTAGTGACCACTGACCACCCACCATTCTCAATCATCACTGGATTGCCCAAGTCCTCATGCAGGCATGATCTAGAATGTAAGTTGTACTCATCTGATCTTGATGCCAAAATATCCACACCACGTTGAGGGGAAAGGGGATAAATTTTATCTCCCTCCTTAGAAACGTGTGTTCCTCTCAGTTTTCCTCTACCTCCTCCGGCATCTCTTCTCTAATGCCGACTATACTAGACTCAAAATGTCACCCTGTATGTTTTCAAATGTTGCTAACGGTCGCAGGGCATTGGGCTTATGGACTCACACGAACAGAGCCATGCAAGGGATTTGTGATTGGTTCAATCCTATCAAAGGAAAAAGAGCCCATCTGAATAACTAGTGCCACACCCTTCTCGGGTTGATCCATCTTTGTGCCATTGCTATCTGATGCCCAAATCCACTCGTCCAGATCATCCACCTGCCCCACACCCTATGGGCTTGCTCCCTGCGATTTCCGTCGATAGCTCTCAATGTTGTGGCGACTTCGACCACCCCTTTCAAAAAAAGCGACTTCTTCTCATAAACTACCTTATGAAAAAACCTGCATAAACAATCTTATATTAAAAATAATTGAAATGAGCTTCTTCTTTTATTTATTTATTTATTTTTACTTTTTTACTTTTATTTTTTTATTATTTTTTTATTTTTTTGTAAGAATTGAATTGAGCTTTTTTAAGTTCAACGAATGACTTATCTAAGGGATTACGCATTTGAAATAACCAAATGAATACTCATACATGGCTAAAATAGCTACGATTGCAAAGAATTTCTAGAAAAAGAATGCTTCTGGGGTTTAATAACATGTGGCCAATCATATATAATATAATGGTTGGAATCTTTACCACATAAGTCTTTAAGAAGTTGCCCAAAGCAGGATTCTGTGCTTCTTACGCTTCAAGAGCTAAAATCTTGAGAACCAAAGCTTTACGAAGCCCTAAAAGCATTGCCAAAATATGATCTTTGATTATATAATATTGGAATATGGTTTACCAATACACTCATTTTGTATCTTTACCAAATTTCCCAAACCAACGATCAGTACATTTATCAAAACGCACAAGACAGTAACTACTCTTAACGCCTGAGAGGAGCAGAGTTGTTAATGTAAGGATGTGAAATCAGACCAAAACCGTGTAACCGTTTAATAAATGGCTCGATTTTGATTTCAATATTAAGATCATTTGATTAAATGATTTAACCCATTGATAAACCGATTAAGTAAATTATTAAACCAATTAACGTACATATGGTAAGTTTAAGTCATTCAATGTTAAGTTTACATACATTTCAATAAAAAAAAAATTAAGTTTACATCAAACAACTATTAAAAGAAAACATACACTACTAAATAATTCGATTCAATGTTAAGGATCTAATTGGCATAATTTATCTTTATGTTTATTATCTACTTATGAATAATCAATTATAATAATAGATTGTTGGCTATAAACAATAACTATGTGGGTACTACTTGATATAATGAAAAATAGGTTTGGTACACCTAGTATTGAGTATTTTATTTCAATAATGCTTTCCCTAATCTCTAAAACAAACCTATACAATCATTTCCCTAAAACCAGAATGAAAGATTTAGGTGTTTGAGTGACAGATAATCACCCAAAGAGAGATGATCAATGCAGAAAATATAGTTCGTAAAAATAAAAAAGAGATATTCACCCAAGAAAATTCTAGATGAGATAGGGCGAGGGAGAGAGGGAGAGAGGGAGAGAGATAGACGAGACGAGACGAGAGGGAGGGAGGAAGAGTGAAAGAGAGAGAGACTACCTGTGGTGTCTCTTAGAGTCTTTCAGCCGATAGGACTCTCTCTCTCTCTCTCTCTCTCTCAATGAACAAACAGGGTTGCAAAGAGGAGGGGAATGTGAAGGGATGAATAAGAAGGGATTATTATAAAAATAAGCAAATTTGCTCCTTTACCCTGAGTTTTGAGCCATTACACCATGTGCTCATTAATGGCTTAGCGCATAAACAACAATAATCGCTTTATGCTAATAAATCATAAATGATTCTCTACATGTTTAAGGATTTATTGATATATTGATTTATTTTAATGAGAAATAAGAGTCATAAATCATACCAAATGCATGAATTTATGCTTATCTGGCAGATAAACATAAATGGGAAATTTTCTTGTACCACCCCTAAAAATATTCATAAATTCCTGCAACCCCCAGATTTAGAAAAAGATCTCATAAGTAACTCACTTTCATAAGAAAATTTCTAATAAATCCATTCCTTAGAAGGAAATCATTAAGTGGTGATAATGGCCAAACTACCCTTGGGTATATGGGTAAACTTACAATTATACCCTTCACTTTAAAACCCCAAATTGGCAAACTTAGTTTTTCCCTTTCATATAAAACCCTCAAATTCAATCGTTAGTTGCAAGTTTAGGGCTTGGGTAAGTTACGCAACCTAAAAACATTCATGGATGAAAAGAGTGTCCAAAAAGAAAAGATAGTTTTTTATGAGATCAAAGATGCAATCAACAAATCAAGGTGCGACCATTATCATATTCTCGAGGAACTATGTTAATTCGACATGGTGTCTAAACTAGCTCGCCTAGATTATGGAACATTGCCAAAATTATGGCAAAAAGGTTATTCCAGTTTTCCTCGCAGGTGCAGATCCATTGGACCTATGAGAACTGAAGGGGAGCTTTGGAGAGAGATCGATTCTCGGATTTTTAGGATTAGATCGTTGACATTTTCAATCTTGAGGAACCGATTGCAAGGTTTATGAGATCAATTCCAATAGATTTCGACCAATTCCGATCCAAACCAGAAAGATCCGACCTCTTAATCCAACTTTTTTTGGGGTTATGTGTGAAGATCTGTGACTTGATATCATTATCAAGTGTGACATTTTTACTTCTTTGTAGATATTATTAAAAAGCTAGCTGCTCAAAGTAACCATCTTAGTGAAAGAATACGTTTATGAGTTTTCCCAATACTCAATCTAAGTGGGAAGAGCTTGTATTTATATGTAAAGAATTTGAACAGTCAGCTAGAGTTACAAGAGAGAGAGAGAGTTAGTTGCAATCTGTTACAGGGTCGGTTAGAGGCATGTGGTAATTAGTTAGAAATAGGGCAAGAGAGGCTAATCCTCAACACTCCCCCGCAAGCGAATGGGTGGGGAAAGCACAGTGAGCTTGGAACGTAAATTAGCAAACCGAGATGATGCTAAAGGCTTGGTAAGAATGTTAGCCACTTGATCTATAGAGGATGCAAGCCGAACATCAAGCTCCTTGCTTGCAACCTTTTCCCATGATAGTCCAATTCAACATGCTTGGTCCTTGCATGAAATTTAGGATTCACAGTGAGATATGTGGCTCTAAGGTTATCACACCGAAGCACAGGTGGAGAAGGTTGGGAGATATGCAATTCTACTAAGAGATGTTGAATCCAAGATATTTCAGCAGCAGCAAAGGCGAGGCCATGATACTCAGACTCGGTGCTTGACCGAGCAACAGTGCTCTGCTTCTTAGAGCTCCAAGAGACAACGTTATCACCAAGGAAGAAGAGATAACCACTTGTTGAATGTCTATCATCAGGGCACCCTACCCAATCAGCATCACTAAAGGCCTGTAGAATTAAGGGGCTTGAAGCTTAAAGATTAAGACCAAAATCAACAGTTTTCTTGAGGTATCGAAGTATACGTTTCACGGCTATCCAATGTTCTACAATTGGAGAATGCATAAATTGGCAAACTTTATTCACAGAATAGGAGATTTCAGGTCTAGTAATAGTAACATATTGTAAAGCTCCAACAATACTTCGATATAAATCCTCAAAAGGATCCCTAGAGAACTTGGAAAAACTAATTCCAGTAGCAGCAGGAGTAGAGCAGCCCTTGGCACCATCCATTTTAGTCCGATGAAGAATATCAACAATATACTTGTGTTGGTTAAGAAAGATACCAATGGATGTAGATGTAGCCTCAATGCCCAAAAAATAATGAAGATGATTGCGATCCTTCAGCTTGAACTCCAAATTAAGATCATGAATGAGGGAAATAATCAAAGTATCATCACTATCGGTGAAAATTATGTCATCAACATAGACTAAAACTAATGTGATATGACCACCGAGATGAGAAACAAATAAAGAGGCATCAGACTTAGCACTTTGAAAACCCAAAGCAAGAAGCTTACTGCTAAGGCATTGAAACTAGGCCCTTGGTGCTTGTTTGAGGCCATATAAAGCCTTATGAAGGTGACAAATATGAGTAGACCCTACTGGATCCACAAAACCAAGATGTTGTGACATATAAATCTCTTCGCTTAAGATGTCATTTAAGAAGGCATTATTAACATCAAGTTGTCTTAAATTCCAACCTTTGGAGAGAGCCAAGGTGAGAACAACACGATTAGTGACAGGCTTGATTGTCGAACTAAAGGTTTCATTGAAATCAATCCCTTCAGTTTGATTGAAGCCCTTAGCGACCAAGCGTGCCTTTAACGATCAATAGATCCATCTGGTTTCCTTTTAATTCGAAAAACTCATTTACAACCAATGATGTTCACAGTAGGAGAAGAAGGAACAAACGACCAAGTCCCATTCCTTAATAGAGCATTATACTCATCGAGCATAGTAGCATGCCAGTGGGCAGGCTTATTAGCTTGGGTAAAGGATGTAGGTTCAGAATCAAGAGAGGGAGAAGATGAAGAAGAGAGGAAAGCAACCTGATCTAGAAATTGTTTAGGCTTACGAGTATTATCTCTATTGCGTGTAACCATCAAATGAGGTGCTGGAACAGAGGCTACAACAGATTCATCCTCTAAACGAGGAGAAGTGAAGGTGGGAACAGGTGATGTGGATGGAGCAAGAGACGATGTAGTCGGGACAAGAGGTGATGGGAATGGAGCTGAAGGTACAGGTGGAGAAAACACAAGAGGAATAGAACTAGTAAAGGCAATTGGAGTAGTAGAGGAAGGAAATTGTAGCTAGGTAGCATTTTGAGCAAAAGGGAATATACCTTCATTGAAGATGACATGACGAGATATGTAGACACGACCAGAAGTGACATCAAGACATTGATAGCCCTTATGTTATAACCAATGAAGACAACACGTTTATCGGGGTTGAAGCTTATGAGCATTATAAGGGCGAAGGTGAGGAAAACATGCACAACCATAGACTTTGAGAATAGAATAATCTGGTGAGGACTTGAAAAGAACCTCCCAAGGAGACCGATGATGTAATACTGGATTAGGCAACCTATTAATAAGGAACACAGCAGCAGCAAATGTATCTTCCCAATATTCCGAAGGAACCATAGCCCGAGCCATCATTGTGAGACCATTTTCAACAATATGACGATGTTTCCTTTCAGCAGTAATGTTCTGTTCGGAGGTATGAGGGCAAAAACTTGATGTAGAACACCTGTAAAGGCTAAAAGGGAAGAAACATTTATGTAATCTCCGCCACCATTGGCTTGCAAAACCTTAATGGCGTTCAAAAAAATTTTCTACTTGTTTTTGAAAATGAAGACATCAGATTTATGAGACATTGGGAAGAACCATGTGTATTTACTAAAATCATCAACAAAACTAACATAGTATCTATTGCCATCAACTGAACAAACATGGGAGGGACCTCATACATCGGAAAGTACAAGACCTAAAGGACTCAATGATACAAAATTTGATTTTGAAAACGGCAACTTATGGGACTGGCCTAAAGGACAAGAATTACAAAATGAAACATGACATGGTCCTTGAAAAGGAATTTTATTAGTTACAATCAGTTTGTGAAGCACTCTTGAGGATGGGTGACCCAACCATTGACGCCAAATGTCAATAGAGACACTCACCAAAGAGAGCAGTAGTAAAAGAGAAAGCAGATTTTGTAGATGAAGCAGGAGAAGGATCAATCCGGTATAGTCCATTGCCAAGGCTGCCTTGCAATAGAACTTGGCCCGAAAGTCGATCCTTAACAAAACAAGAAGTCAGATGAAATTCAAAAACAACATCATTATCTTTTGTAAATTGAGAAATATTAAGGAGATGTTTTGTCATAGAAGGGACATGAAGGATATCATTGAGATGCAAAATTCGATCAGTAGAAAATAATTTTGAACAACCAATATTAGAGATTTGCAAACCTTGACCATTGCCAACACGAATAAGATTAGAACCATTGTAACCAGAATGCTTAGAAAGGCCATTGAGATCAGAAGCAATGTGGTTTGTAACACCTGAGTCAGGAAACCAACCATCAGTGACAGTTGTAGTGGTTGTAGCAGAAAATGTTGATGGTGAAGATGTAGAGTAAGCAGAGTCAAACTGATGACAATAGTTCAAGGCCATATGACCAATCTTGCCACAAATCTGACATTTTGGTCAATACTGGTTGGGAGAATTCGAAGATGATAAGCCTTGGCTACGGCCACTGCCACGGCCTTGGCCTCGGCCTCGGTTAAATAGATTTCTCTCGAACCATTGATTGCTTAGATGGGGTGAGCCCTCTGACTATAAACAAAAGCTGCATTTGCAGAGGGAGGAAAGAAATCCTCAGAGATCTGGCGACCTAAGTGAATCTCATGGCTCAAAAGCATACCTTGTAGATTAGCCAAGGAAAGTGAATTAGATCATACGGAAATGGCAGTGACGAAGGAGTCAAATTCAGGTCCAAGACCAGCAAGAATGTGAAGAATGAGATCCAATTCAGTCACAGGTACTGCTATGGCAGCAAGTTTGTCAGCTATTGCCTTCATGTTATGGAGAAATGCTGTGATAGTGGGATTACACTTCTTTTCAGTCTGCAACTGGAGACAAAGTTGCATAACCTGAGATCTTGAGTGAGAGGCAAAAATTCCTTCAAGTGATTTCCAGACAACACTTGAAGTAGATCACCCAACAATTTGAGAAAGAACATATTCAATGAGGGAAGAAAGAATCCAGCCAAGAAGAAATTGATCCTGTCGATTTCAAGCAGTGAACTGCAGATTTGGAACAAGATCTGCTATAGTTGGATCTGCAGAAGAAATGACCTCTTGTGGACAAGCAGCAGATCCATCAAGAAACCCCATTAATCCATGACCACGAGTAATTAGAAGAAGCTGAGACTTCCATAGAAGAAAATTGTTTTGATCTAAGAGAACATATATAGGATGGCTTAGATTTGCAGAAATAGAGAAGATTGTTTGAGAAGAAGAAAAGGAGTTTGAAGAAGAAGCTGAGGAAGCCATTTGACTATCAGCTCTGATACCATGAAAGAGTACGTTTAGGAGTTTTTCCAATACTCAACTGAGTGGGAAGAGCTTGTATTTATATGTAAAGAATCTGAACAGTCAGTTAGTTACAAGAAAGAGAGAGAGAGAGAGAGAGAGAGAGTTAGTTAGTTACAATCGGTTACAGAGTCGGTTAGAAGCATGTGGTAATTGGTCAGAAACAGGGCAAGAGAGGCTAATCCTCAACACTTAAACATCACACATTTGAATGAATCAAGAGATACCCACAGGGGGGAAGAGGGGAAAAAAGGTGAAACAAAGTTAGAGGATCACAAAAAAAGGAAAAGGAGGGGAAATTGATCAATAACCACCGGGAATAATTGAAACTATATAAGAGCATCGGCCCCTACAACAATCACCAATATCTCACCTGTGATCTTTGCTTGGCATTATCGCTAGCACTGCTCATGGAACTCATTCTAGTTGCGAGCTCACTAGCCAGTAATTCTTGCAGTGCCCTCAGAATCTAACTGTTCAGATAGAGAGGCAGCCGAGTATCGAGAATTTGGGTCCTATTCCAACTGCAAGATAGGTGAGAAGTCAATTGTCTCTATCCTCTCTGTGTCCCTCTCCACTATCAATTTCCCTTCCTTGGTTGGGGTCAAAAAAGTCTTATCACATTTTAAGTTAACGTTATAAATCATTAGGGTTGATTTTCCAACATAAATTTAAATTATACCAAAGACTGCCTAAGTTTACCTCCATTTCAATAAAAAAAAAAAAAAATTTACAACGTCACTCCTTAAAGAATATCACTATTAGAGAAACACCTGCTCTGTAATACCAAATTATACTCAAACCCCTTGCTATTAGTCATGTTACGGAATATACCTTATATGTTGATGTGATGTCAGCTACTATATATTTTTTTTTTAAATAAGAAACACCCTTGTAAAAAGTGAAGTACCTAATATACCCGTCTGATAAGTCCCCATCCTCAAATCCATACCTAATATACCTTCACATGCAAAGCACCGACGATCACTCTCTGTGAAGAGTAGTGGTAGCGGCAATGGCCAATGGAAACCCTAATCCGATGCAGTCATGGTGGGAAGCTATTTCCAAAATGGTGTGGCACTGCTCCCCGTCCAAAATGCAGGGTAAGGGTTGCTTTCTCCTATTACTTATCTTCTCCTTCTCCTTGTTTCATAGCCTCTTCTTTAGCTCTATCCGATGCAGAGGCTTCCTATATTGCACGTCGCCAGCTCTTGACCCTCCGCGAGGGCAGTGATCTTCCTGAAGACTATGAATTCATGGTCGATCTCAACCTTACATTCACCAAATCCAGGCTTCGTAGGGCATAAATTGCCCTCCAAGCTTGGAAGAAGTCCATATTTTCCAATCCCTACAACACCACTGGCAATTGGGTTTGTCCTGACGTTTGCGCTTACAAAGGCGTGTTCTACGCACCAGCCTTGGATGACCCTAAGCTGACTGTCGTCGCCGGTGTTGACCTCAACCAAGCCAACATCGCCGGGTTCTTTCCGTCTGAGCTAGGGCTCCTCACCGAGATTGCACTTCTCCACATTAACTCAAATAGGTTTCGTGGGATCATCCCCAAGAGCTTCTCTAAACTGTTACTGCTCCATGAATTGGACATTAGTAATAACCGCTTCGTGGGACCCTTCCCCAAAGTGGTCCTATCGATCCCTGGTCTCAAGCATTTCGATCTTCGATTTAATAACTTCGAAGGGAATCTCCCAGGGGAGTTGTTCGAGAAGGACCTGGATGCCTTGTCCTTGAATAACAACAGGTTCATTGGCAACATCCCAGAGAATCTCGGCAACACAACCGCCTCTGTTGGGGTTGAAATCGTTGCAATTTCGATCTCGTACAATTCCGTGTAATATCACTTTCAGGCGGTGACATGTGTATTGATACCAATACAATGGTCCAGATCTGGTACAATAAATAAAACATTAAATCAGTGAAGAGACATTTAAATCAGATCTGGATCATTGTATTGGTATCAATACACGTGTCACCGCCTGAAGGTGGTATTGCACGGAATTGTACGAGATCGGAATTGCAGACGATTTTTTTCCCCTCTGTTGTGGCCTTCGCAAACAAGAAGTTTATAGCGTCCCAGGAAGCATAGCCAAGGTGACAAGATTGGAGGAGATCGTCTTCTTGAACAACGGTTTGTCTGGGTGTTTGCCAACAAAAGTTGGGGTTGAGGGTGTAACAGTCATTTTAACTTAATAGCGATTGACGGCAAAGTGTCTGAATATAATTTGGTATTACATAAGTGATGTTTCTGTAATAATGGCATTATTTAGGGGGTGGCATTATAAATTACTCATAAAAAAATTTAAAAGGTAAAAAATCCTCTTAAAATAAAAATTTAGAAATTAATTCTAAGAAAACGTTTAAAATCATTTAAACCGAAACTGTTTATTAAACAATTTAGATTTAGTTTTACCCAAAAATTCTTGAACCGAAGCATTTATACCGTAACCAAACTGATAAACACCCTGATGCTAACGTGAAAAAGAAATGGTCTTACCAAAAAGAAAAAGAAATGAAAATCTCAGGCTTTTGGACTTGGACCTGGTTTAATCATCATAAACGCATTTCAGATAAAAGGAAGATGAGATCTGAATCATTAAGAAATCTCGCAACCAGCTTCCATGAGTGAGGTCTCTCAAGTTGCAGGCTACCCATATAGCTTTAGACAGGATGTGATCCCTTCACTCGTTAAAGGCCCAATACCGACATCTCAGGGGAGGCAGAGTTTGATTAATTTTAGATGTAATGTCTGAAACGCTGCATCAAAAGAAATACAATTCCTTAGAATGTTTAAGAACAATTATAAACTCATATACAAAGACACGGTTTAAAATCACTCTATTCATATATTGTTTTCCCAAACCTGGGATTTAGACATTAAGAATGAATTTTCCTCCATCCAACAGCACCCCCTAGCCAAACTAAAAAGGAGAGTATCTAACAAGAGAATATTTCGACAGTCCACTCATTATGATATTCGATTTTCTTCATTCACCATTGAAGATTGGAATACCATTCTAATTTAAACAGAAAATGTACATTCTTTCAGTCAATGCCACCAAGAGAAAACCTCCCTATAAACATTGACTCAGTCCTGCTCCAGTCGTTACCCACAATAATCCAAGAAATGGTCCAGCCATATTGACGCTTCTGTTTCATGATCTTAGCCCCAAGCAAGCTAATACAAAGCTCTGTCATTGTCATCTACTGGCCGTGGTCTCTTTCTCTTGCCGAAGGCACTCCAAAAGCTACAAGAGCGAATTGGATGCAATCCCTGTAATCTTCTCAGATCAATTTGAAAGTCCCACTAATTAGTTTAATTGAAAAAGATCATATCAAATCAACCAACACAGGCAAAGAGGGACGTCTGAGAGTAGCAGCATGTAGGGGCAAGAATTTTGGATAGTATGTCACTTGGTGGCCAGCTCCTCCAGAGTATGATATAGCGAAAACTTATCACAGGATAGATGGCCTTGATCGAAAGGCTAGAAAACAAAAAACAAGGATGATCTATGGACAGGGTGCCTTAAAGTCCCTGCGGATTGGTGCAAGAGACAATCTGGAGAAGATACGTACAGTTTCATGAATTTATCATGGTAATGGCTCCAGTGGGATGACAGTTTCTGGTGGATAGTCATTTCTTGGCCCAGCAAGGGAGTAGTAAGCAAGAATTTGGGCTGGATGCTCAGTGACTGTTTCAGTCCCCTGTTCATCACTAGAAACAAAACGTCTTGGAGGAATTAGTTCAATGTTCCAGAAGGGGCGAACCATGGCTAAAAGGTCACTACCTGTTGCAGATGCAACATATCCTTGCACCCACAAGTATCTCAGTGAGGTCAGCTGCATTACAGCAAGAGCAAGTGCACGTTCACTGAAGCAACAACTCCTCATTTCAAGTTTCTTCAGATTAGGGCAGCCTCTCGAAAGCTCCAAAAGCCCAATATCAGACTCTCCCACAGCACCCAGAAGCATCCACCTCACATTCTGGCTGTACTGCCCTATATAACCAAGACCTACATTGGTTAAGCCTCCAGCTCGTAGATAGAGGGCAAACCTCCTAAGCTTCTCACAACCTCTCAACAAGGCTCGGACACCATTGTCAAGTGGCAAATCTGTGATCCTTTCTACATGATCGAGCAACACTAAACGGAAATCTGAGAGGTTTTTGCAGTATGTGCCCATTGATTCCAATGAAGCATTGGTTATATCAGACACATAAACAGCCAAGTATTCAAGTTCAATGCAGCCTTGTGCTAAGGCAGATAATCCTCTGTGGGAAACTTGACCTTGTTCATCCTCCATTCCTGGTTCATCTTCACCTCGCTCAATTCTAAGCCTCTTTAAATTTTTGCAGCTCTGAGCAAGAACTTCTAACCCTCTGTCTCCAATGACATTTCTTGCCTACCCATAAGAAGGAAAAAAGACCAAGTTCCTCGGTTAAAATTCCAATAAAAGCCAATGATAGAAATGCTGAAAAGACAAACAGTTTCCAGATGATACCTCGAGAATTTCTAAATTGTGGCATCGTTGAATCAACTGACAATGGTCCTCTGTATCAAGCATGACATACAGGAGATCCAGCTTCTTGAGTTGGGATGCAAATGGGAATATTATGGTCATCTCATTCCTACCCATGTAGCTTAGACCTAGGCGACATAATCTTGGAGGGAATGAGATGACACAGTAGTCTTCTGATTGCTTATTGAAGGAACCCCCACCAAACTCCTCTAATGCGGTTGCAGCACGCAAAAAACCAACTAGATCCAAGATCTCACAATCACTGATTTTTATAGAGACCAAGGAGCGGCAGTTTCTAGCAATTAAGTCAAGGTCCATGATGCTGATTTCACTAAGATCTGTAATATAGAAGTTTAAAGTCTCGAGAACTGTGTTGTTTATAGCAAGCTCGTGAAGCCATTGACCATCTCTCTCCTCTATACAGCTCTCCTCCAAAAACAGTATTCTTAGGCATCTGGAAAAGGTAAAATGGATGCTTATTTCATTCACAGAAATGGCACAGGACAATGAGGGGATCAACAAGAATCATCCAAGCTTATATGTACTGATTAAACAGAGAGAGAGAGAGAGAGAGAGCATGAAATCATATTGTAAAGTGGAAGCAAAAACTGGAAAATCATAATCATGATATGTACAGTAAAAGATCTTTTCCTGTGCTAAACCAGTATATATAATATGCATAGCAGTTTGCATTAACATTCTACCATAAAACTTGCCCAATCAGATTGTGTATATAATTCCAGCTACACAACTATCTAATTATTAAAAGATACAAATATATGATATTCAATAAAAAGCAACTAAGTTAAAACATTCTTAAAAGAGTACCCCACTACAGGCTCCTAATTTTAAAAAATGAAGAATCATTCCTATTAAATTGGACCAATGGAACACAATCAGAATGTATAATAAATATCAAATGAAAAATATCATTGCAGGATATATAAGAATGATCAAGAGTCCTAATGGTGCATAAAAAAAATAAAATTCACCATCTTTCAGAGAGACTCATTAAAAGATTTCCCAAGCCACAAGGCCCACAACCCCCTCCCCCTCATAAAACGTGAGGCTGAAACACGCATACACACAAATGCATGCACATGCACACCTGCCCGCCCGCATATCCCCCACCCCACACACATTCTCACATGCTGAAAATACCAACCCAAGACCAGAAAGAATCAGGCTGGCCAAGCTCTGGTTTTTTGGCCCCAAGTTGCACCACCCAAAACAGGCAAGGAACAAATGAGGATAAAATATATACAATAGGCAATCATAGCAAGAAGGCAATGTCCAAAAGACCTGCAGTGCATGGTGAACATAAACTCCTCTTAGGCCTCACTTCCACTCTACATCCTGTTACCACAGTTCCTTGATGCCGTACATTCAAATTTTCAAATACAGTTGTTTCACTTTGTAATGTCACTCTTTTCAGATCCCCCTCCCAACTTTTTGTGGTGTCCAAGGAACCCAAGATATACTGCAGTTATCTGCGAGAGACCTACCTTTCTAATTCAAGGCAATCCTAAGTGGTTAAAGTGGAAGAAGGTAAACTTTTTATTTTTCCACTCAGATTATCTGAACCCTTAAATTTGACAAACTTTTGAAAATAAAATTTAGGCTTTAATCCAAGGTGAAATTTAGCTCAAAAGTAAGATTAAAAATCATGTTAATAAATGTTATCTCCAAGTTTTACAGTCAATAAATAAAATTTAGACTTTTGGTCCAGAAAGATAACCAAAAGTCTTTATCTCCAAGTTTGACAGTCAATAAATGTTAGCAGTCCTGACAATGCAGTAAAATCCATACGAAAGAGAAGTAAAGAAAAGGGGGCAGGGTGGTAGAACAATACAACTCATCTCAACTAAGCCTTATCCAAAATTAAGTGCAGTCAGATACACAAATCCTAATTTGCCATTCAACTACTTCAGCCAAAACATTTAAACCAAGCACAAGTTTTAGAAAGATCAATTTTCCCTTGCTTGAAGGAAAGAAATTTATAATATATTCCAAGCCAAAAATGTTTTTTGCATTATACATGATTGCCTGAGACAGCCTACATGGACTATCTACCGTCCATCTAAAGCTAGACTGATCATCAGGTGCATGCTTAGCTGAGCTATAAGCAGTTTCTCTCTCTCCTTTCCTCTTTTTTTCTTTTGATTTACAACAAAGCTACCAACTTTTTCAAGGGAAAAGGCAATTGAATACTTTCCTTTCTATAAAAATACTTATAAAAATAGAATTCAAGAAAACTTCTGATAAAAGTATCTGAGGGTAAAAGAAAAGTGGAGAGGGTTCCCCACGATGTCAGTGGAGGTGGGGGGGCGATTCTCCCATGCCACACCAAAAGGGGAGGGGGTTCCCCCACAATTCAACTCTGTGTGTGTGTGTGTGTGTTTTGGGGGGGGGGGTTCTTCCACACCACACCAATGGCGGTGTGTGGAGAATCGTATCACCCGCGACATGTGAAAGGGCGACAGTACACTAGTGTTGTGGGGAACCTTTTCCCAGAGAAATAACACATTAGGGAAAGAGTTTACCTATGACTTCAATTACAATTAATTCCTCGACAGTACAGAACTGCTTATGTTAAAAGAAAAAATAAATTCCTACAAAGTACAATCTTTTCTTTGAACTCGGTTGATTACTCACAAGTCCATGAAATAAACACACGGTGTTAGGAAGACCTCCTCCTAGTTTCTCCCAGTGTTTCTTGAATTCTATTTCAAAAATTAACTTCATATTGCAGAAGGAAGCTCACTAAAATTAAAATCTTGAAAGACAAGTAAGATAAGTTGGATTACAATCAAAACAGGAATTAGAAGAGGACCAACCTACTTCTTTTTTTTGAGAAAGAGGGGGAGGGCTAATGATTAAAGCTAATCAAGGAGAAAAAGGACCTGCAATTGCGCGCAACATGCCAAAGGCCATCTGTTGAAAATCCAGAACACTTATCAAGTTTGAGAACCTGGAGCATGTGACCACGAGCTCGAGCAAGAAGCTCCAGATCCGCATCCTTAACAATCATACGCCGGAAATGAAGTGACTTCAAGCAATTAAAACTCTGAGCAATTTCCCTGATCCACGGACCAGCATATCCTCCCCAATCTTCAGGTATAAGATTAAACATTGCACCCCTGGGTTTTCCCTTCAGTATGAGAGACTCGAGATGCTGAAACCTTTGTCTGAGACGCTCTGGGCTTGTTGTGTAACAATGAGCTATAGTAATATGCTTCCGTGTCGACGCATCGATCTGATACCATTTATGGCAAACCAGAGACACAGCATCACGGTCACGAGGATCCTGGATATGTGCCATAACCAGTTCTAAAGCCACATCTGATACCCCAAAACTCATCACTCTGTAAAGGTTTCGGTTCTCCATGACTTAAACCTTCCTCCAAATGGGAGATAGATAGGCCGTGCAAGAAAGAGGAATTCCGAAAAGAAAAATTGAAAGTAAAGAAAGTGGAAGTTCTGGATTTGAAAAAGGGAAGCAAGCTTATAGTAGAAAAAAAATGGAATCATGTAACAGACAGCATCCTACCAAAACAATTATTTAAACAGTGAGCACAAGACAGTTAATGAAAGGAAAGAACAAAAAGCTGTAACAATCTTCAAACCGACAAAAACCTTCAAATTCATCAGGGTAACCACATGGCTCAGTAGCAGTCAATGGAACAAGAGTACAAGACAGTTGTTTCCATAATCGAACTGTAAACTGCAAAGATCCAAAATTAAAATTTTTAAAACAAAAATGAAAATTTTTAGATAAAAAACACTTTAATTCAGCTGCTAGCCTTCCACAGAGAACAAATCCATCGAAAAATCCAAAACCTGACCGAGACCGTCGGTGCCGATTATTCCGTTGAAGAGCCTCAAATCTCCATCCGACGAGTAGCAGAAGCTAATTAACAAACATTCTACCGGCTATCGAACACGTAACTTAACTGAATCAAACAGAGTTATGAACCAATCAGGAGCTTGTCTGCAACCAGTATCAATAGCAGTATAAACTGTTCAGATCCACCAATAAAGTAGCCTCAGGGCCATAATTTACACAAAGCATAGAGTTTCCAAGGAACTGAAACCAATCGAATCTGCCATTAATGGACTTCCGAAGATCATAAACTCGGATCGAGATGAAAACCAGATCTATCTTCCACAATTGCAAGTCTCATTACCATCTCAAGAAGAAGAAGAAGGTTCCTCCAAGGGTTTTAAATTCTCGGCCATGTTAGCTCCACTTCCGTTGAGTGTGGCCATAGTCGAAGTGTGATGATTTTGTGTTTTTTTTTTTTCTAAACAAATTTAATTTTATTTCTTTTTGGTGATGAGTTGCGTCTAAGCTTTGCTAAGAACGGTGGAGAATCCATCCGTATTTTAGTGGGGCCCTTTTTATAATAATGGTGCTAAAAGCATTTAATTTTAGGAGGACTTCCTCGTTAGGTATTCACCGTTGGATATGACAAGCGGTCACAATCGTAAAACACGGATCCACCATTAGATAACGGAAATCCACGTCAACGACAGTCGCACCTGGATTTGCAGAGCAAAGCAAACAACCAAAATGGGGAGGGGGGACAGATCAGTTTCTAGATGGTCAAAGAAGGATGGATTTTTTATCCTTCCACGTGGTTGGTATAGTGCGCTGCGTGTGCACCCACTCTAATGCAGATGGATTCTCGACCGTTCGTCGCTCTTGATGCGCGCGTTCGCTTTGGACTTTTCTTACAGGGGGGATTAATGGAAACATACATGAAAGCATCAATAATGATGAAACTTTTATCTTTTAAGAGGGATAAGGTGGTCATTTTAACTCATTTTTGTCTAGGTATAGAAGTCACATTACTTTTTAGGCTTTTTTTCTTCTAACTTTTGGAATAGGGCCCTGACCAATGTGAGCACACGTTAGAGGATCGATTAGGATTTTGCACCCCTATGTTTAGACACAAGGTCACACTTTTAGACCCAAAAAAAAATGTTTACCAAAAATGAAATACCCCTATTAGGTTTGGTGCACAAAATGCCTAGACTGATAGATGCAAAAAGACAATGCTACCCCTCCCTTGAGTGCACTGAAAATGTTCTTATAAGTCCTATCATTAGTCCTCGCATGCCTGGCATTTCCTATGCCGTCAACAAAAGTTCTTTCGCTTAAAAACATAGTTGTTGTGTAATGAAACTTGTCCTTTATTGGGAGGGTTTTTTTGTCCTAAAATATGAAACCTACATCAACACATTGGCCAATGAGAATGTACATAAACACATCAATAGGACAAGAATTATTGTTTTTTACAAGGACATGTCAGTCATTGTACCCCATGTATTTGGCCCAACACCTACATTTCGTCTCGGCCATCCAATGTTAACTATACCGTCACTACAGAGAATAATCGTTCCAAGAGATCGGACTAAAAAATCATGACCTTCGATTGTGGCCATATCAAGAAGAGCCAGCGTGGACAAGAATCCCTGGCCCTTGGGGGACCCACGTCGGTGTCCAACGCTGAATACCTGACGAGGATGTCCTTTTTTTAAATTAAATGCACGTGCAACTGCCATACCTCAAAATTTATAGAAAGAAACAAAGAGATCCCACATAATCGCCATGGATTGTGAAACCTGAGGTGCTTGCCATAGAAATGTGTGATGAGTCTATGACTGCTGTGCCGTTCGGATTCTCTCCAATGGTATCCATATTGGTATTGATCAATGGTATCCATATAGGTATTGATAATGGTATCAGTGAATATTGATTCGATTTTAATTTGGATCTGATTGAATTGATACATATCGATGAGTTTTATTTTTGCTTCTTTTTTTTTTTCAAATTGTTATATTTTTTACTATTTTACCCCTAAAATGATGAATAACCAATCTATATCGGTCAGAAATCAAGGATGGATCTCAATCGATATTGATTCGATATGATCAATACAATATCGATACTTGAAACCATGTTTCCAACTTTCTAGTCTCTTTATCGGGTGAGTCCACCCTCTGTAGCGAACAATGAGGGGTAGTGAGTATCAAACAATTGAAAATATCTAGGCTTGCACCCCCAAGGGACTCCTAGCTACCTAATGCTCACTGCATCAATGTAACGGTTGTAGACGATTTTCACAAGTTTATGACTAGTTGGGGAGGATTTGGGTCCATTTTTTTCTTTCTCATGCCTTGAAGCCATAAAGAGGGGGATCCGGCTCGTCTCCAACGACTGACGCTCCAACGAGCATCCAACGAATCTGTCGATGCTCGACACGTGCACTCTGACATATCCAGCGGCTGAACGGCTTCAAACAGTCCTTCTAGAGAGAGTCATTCTTTGAATCGTGAAACCGCTTTCAAAGAAACGAAGAAAGGAATTTCGTCATTTGAAGCTTTCTTCTAGTTTTCTTCTAGTGACGAAAAATCGCTTTTGAGCATAAGCTTATTGCCGACGAGGTGAGATGAAGAAGAGGAGAGGCTTCGATTTATGCTTTAAGGACAAATGTGTTGGTTTTGTCGACAGGATTCAAGTGATTTGAAGAAGAAATCCTTGGGGGGTGTTTGGTTCGGTAAATCTTTGGGATGACATTCTTTATAATGATAAATCTTAATTTTTGGAGTTGTTTGGTTCCACTAAGATGACTCTCATAAGTGAGCATCTTACTTCCCATGAATGACCATATTACAAAGGATGTGTTCCAAATCTGAGTTCACCTCAATACTTAAACTCAGATTTGAGCAACCTTTTTACCACCTAGTATAAAAGGAGAAAACAGAAAGACGTTCTCTACGGAAGCCAATATCTCAACCCGCGAGAAACATGCACTAACCTTAAGGCAACCAAACGATTTTTCAAAAAGAAACATAATTCAGAAGAATATCTATCAAAAGATTGACATTTATATCCGATACATACACCATTTGATTTACCGAACCAAACACCCCCTTGAGATTCCTATAGCAGCCATCGCCATTCAAAAACCCTCAGACAGCACGATGTTCTCTCAGTCCTTGGATATGCCCTTCTCAGAGGTTTCTATCGACAGAGCAACTAGGGTCACAGGTGATGGTCTATGACATGTCACAACCAATCATAATGCACAAGACGTTAAATGGCTCTAAAGGTGTCAATCGACAAATTGAATTGTCGAAATTGACAACTGATTAATAATTGGTTGTTTATCCAAAAAAAAAAATTAGTAACAATCGGTTTGATTTTAATTTTAAACTTGAAATTAAATTTTAATTGGTTTGATTTGAATCGGTCCAGCATCAGTTATAAATTATTAAATGGTCTAAACATAATAAATTGATCAGAAAAATAATTGATTCTATCATTACTAAAAATAAATTAATTTGTTTAAGGTTGTGTTTGGTAGTTATCCAGAAAAATGTTTCTGATGTTTTTCCATTCTATGAGAACAAAAAACGGAATAAAGCATTTGGTGTCAATATGATATTTTTTTATTTTTTTGAAAAAAAAACCACTAGAAACGCAAAATGATAGAATGACGAAACCTTATTCCATCATTTTAGTTTTATTCTAAATACAAAAAAAGTGAACAACTTGGATAATCATTCATGAAACAGGTCCACCAAACACCATTTTGTTGTTTTAAAACAGTATTTTTACACAGAATTGTAAACATGTTTTTGATATGAAACATCGATTTTGAAACTGAATGACTATCAAACACAGCTTCAGTAACGCAATTTGAATCCATATGCTTGATCATGGTTAAGCCATGCATGGATTTTTATTTACCAAAATCACAACAAAAAAAACAAAAATCAGCATGGATTTCTTTATTTTAGGCTTATTTCTATCTAAACGTAGTCTCAATTGATCCAATATGGATCATTTTTTTGCCAAAGAATGGGTCTTATTTTCACTGAAAACCAAATACTTGGAATTAATTAATAATTGATTTGGTTTGAATTTTTATTTAAATCAAATCAAAAACTAAAATCTAACCAATTAACCCTTAGATTCAATCTCCTTTGAGTCAATTCTAGGGCAAACTGTGAAAGGCATATTCTAGGATTCGACTCCTCTCTACGATGACGTCCAACCATTTAACTTTCATCCGTCCAACAGGGACAACTTGCATATGCATCCTAAGATATGCTAACACATGAAAATGCATGTCCAAATCGTCCAAAGCAGATGGATGGTAAATAAATGGTTAACATTGGAAAGGATTTTTTCCCACATTCCTTTTAATTATTATTATTATTATTATATTTTTTTTTTTTAATTGCAATACTCTGATTACACAGTTATATGCTTGATCCAAAGACCGAGGCTGTATCCATCTATGCACATCTATCGAGGTATTGTTGGAGTTTCGCGTATTATCTGATAGAAGGTCTCCCCAGTGACATATTTATACATATATGTCTTACAGGATTTGCAACTTTTGCTATTGTATCTTTCTACTAAAAAAAAAAAGCTGTTGCTATTGTGGACCTGGTGTGACATTTCTACCCAGAGAGAGAGAGAGAGAGAGAGAGATCCAATTTTTTCACATCTCATAGATGTGCATTAAAAACGTCTATAGTGAGGCGTTGAGGTGCAACGAGCATCCAACGATTGGGGTGCATAGCCAGGCATTCCTAATTATTAGATGCTCATTGCACCTCACACTCATTGAAGACAATTTCGATTCTACAAATGTTAGGACTAATACTAAGGCTACGTTTGGTAGCCAACAAAAGAAAAGAAGTGAAAAGATTCAAAAAAAATTTATTTGAGTAAAGAGATATACAGATAAAAAATCATTATATAAGCATTATTTTTTGTCTTTTGTACTTTTTTCTTATCATGGCTACCAAACATAGCCCAAAGGAAGAAAAAACAGAAAGACCGATGGAAGTTGTAATCCACAAGGTTATGTTTGGAAGTCAAGAAAAGAAAATTTTGAATTCGAAGAGAGATAGACACAAAAAATTCATTGAATAGTTATAATTTCTGTCTTATTATGTTTTTAATTTTTTTCTTTCCTTGACCTCCAGACATAGCCTAAAGCCCAAAGCAGAATTATTTTAATAGAAGTTCATACCAATGTGAGAACTTTTATGACTTGTATGGATCTTCAAAATATATCATTTTTTAATGATGAATGTGAAGTGTTTTTTGTTATTTATTTTTTAGGAAAAGGCTGGATACGCCACCAATGTGTCCCCCACATGCATCATCATCTTTCTTTTTCTTTCCAAAAAGACTCTTTTATCCTCCTACAATTAACCTTGTGATTGGTGCATTCCACTAATTTATCAAAAGCTAATGGCATATCCATCACTCTCCTTTTATTTTTTGTTCAATTATCAGATTAATGTAGTTGATTTTGCCATCATGATAGTTTCTATGGCCGATGGTCTAAGTCTCAAGTTCAAGACCCATTTCCACACAAATGAAAGGGATAGGGCATCTATCTGAGGGCACTTGCATATATTTACTCCTCACATAGCAGCATGCAACCTTACTTGAATTCCAATCAGTTCCATGACGAACTAATCAACATCAATGAAATTTCTTCCGTTTCATGGTGGGTAAGACGGTAGTTTCACATACCCCTAATCAACATCAAGTAATATTCTTTTTCCTCTTATGGACAAGAGATCATTGCCTAATTCTTATGGTCTTTACAACAATGCCGGGTAATGAAATTCCATACAGAAGCATCGTCATCATCAATTAGATTTTTTTTATACCCTTATGTCTTGGTGCAGGTCAGGTGACGAGAAATTTTTTTCTTTTTTCTTTTTTTTTTTACTTATGCTTAATGTCTGTCCCCTCTTTTTTCTTAATCTGTGGGCACAATTCAGCAGTTTTGAAGTTTGATGAAGACAGAAAAAATTAGAAAAGGCACTTGTGAAAAGGAGGCTATATACTTCATGTAAAAAAGTCAAGGTTAAGGATAAGGCTAACAGCAAGAAAGGGATGACAC
>NW_024870634.1:212027-224295 GCF_013358625.1 Macadamia integrifolia
ATGAAAAAAAAAAAAAAAAAAAAGGAAAGAGGGTCCTCAACACTATTTATAAATGTGAAATTTTGATATTGAAATTACATCAGAAAGATAATTCCCCAATGACGTGGAGGGAAAAATAATGATAGAAGCTGAAGTGCCAGTTTTAGCAGTATCTTTAACAAGGTAATTCACAATAAGATTAGCCTTCTTATAACAGTGTGATATCTTTTAAGTTGTGGAATTAAGGGATGACTACAAAAACGTATTTTCTTGTATAGTAAGTCAATGAATCGCCTTTGTTCTTGCATTGCAATCACTATTACTAAAGAATCAAATTCTCTATGAAGGATTTGTAATTATAATAAGGGATAAAGTTTTCTATCTATGAAAGACCCTACACCACATACACACGGGGCACATAATAACTACTATGCCCTTGGGAGGGGCTGTGTGTGGACGTAGGGGCCTCTTGTAGGCAGAAAAATACTGCCCCTTAAATTAATGTTACAAATTGTAATTTCCAATACTTAATTTATCTGAGAGAAAATGGACTACTTTGCTTTTAGGATTTACTATGGTGCATGCAAGCAGACATATCATCCTCGTTCTCTTAAAGTACTGCTCAACCTAGCAAGTAGATGATTAGAGACATTTAACACTTGGAACCTTGTAACATTTATAAATCTAATAGATATTTTCTGAGTGGCCAACTATTAATTTGCAAAATCCCTTTCTTTGACTTGGTTTGACATTTAATGTTCTAGGCTAAGGTGACTAAATTCATTGTGTTACAAAAAAAAGAAGAGACTAAATTCATTGAAGGCCCTGGGAGGAAACATGAATAATATTCCTCCACTCGCACTCATTAACAAAATCATGACATTTTCAATCTAGATTCATGATTTTTTTATTAAGCTGAAAACATCATTTAAAATCATGTGAAAATCGTCAGCAGTCATTGTATAGGTGCAGTGAGTATCAGATGATTGGGATTCTCTTGGGGTGTGTGCCTAGATATTCTCAGCTGTTGAATACTCACTGTACCTCATCGTTCACTACAGACAATTTGAATCCCACCATTTAAAATCACATGAAAATCATATGTATATTACTATTTTGTTACTAGAAAAGAGTTAAGCAAATTAATGCATGTGCTTTTGTCTCTACCCTCTTCTCTACTTGATATGGGTTGCAAGTCAACTAAATTGGGAATCTAAAATTGGCACTTCAGCTTCTAAGTTGTGAAATTAAGACATGACTACAAAAACATACTTTCTTGTATAGTAAATCAATGAATCACCTTTGTTCTTACATTGCAATCACTATCGCTACAGAATCAAATTCTCTATGAAGGATTTGTAATTATACTAGGGATAAAGTTTTCTATCCATGAAATACCCTGCACCACATACACACGGGGCACATAATAACTACTATGCCCCTGGGAGGGGCTGTGTGTGGACGCAGGGGCCTCTTGTAGGCAGAAAAATACTGCCCCTTAAATTAATGTTACAAATTGTAATTCCCAATACTTAATTTATCTGAGAGAAGATGAATACTTTGCTTTTTAAGATTTACTACGGTGCATGCAAGCAGACATATCATCCTTATTCTCTTAAAGTACTGCTCAACCTAGCAAGTAGATGATCAGAGACATTTAACACATGGAACCTTGTAACATATATAAATCTGAGTAGATATTTTCCCAGTGGCCAACTATTAATTTGCAGACAAAGAAACCACTTTCTTTGTCTTGGTTTGGCATTTAGTGTTCTAGACTAAGGTGACTAAATTCATTGTGTTACAAAAAAAAAAAAAAAAAAGACTAAATTCATTGAAGGGTCTGGGAGGAAACTTGAATAATATTCTCCCACTAGCACTCATTAACAAAATCATGACATTTTCAATCTAGATTCATGATTTATTTTTTTTTTAAGCTGAAGACATCATTTAAAATCATGTGAAAATTGTCAGCCGTTATTGTACAAGTGTGTAGTGAGTTCACTGTACCTCATCGTTCACTACAAACAATTTGAACCCCACCATTTAAAATCGCATGAAAATCATATGTATATTATTATTTTTTTACTAGAAAAGAGTTAAGCAAATGCATGTGCTTTTGTCTCTATCCTCTTCTATACTTGATATGGGTTACAAGTCAACTAAATTGGGAGTATATTTGAAGTATTACATAAAATTCAGTTGACAAATTTGAAGATCAATTAAGTTGCAGAATACCTGGAGAGATAAGTGTCTATTTTGTTACTATAAAATAGTAAAGCAAATGCATGTGCTTTTGCCCAATCGAAATGGGTTGCAAGCCAACTTGGGAATAAATTTTAAAATAATACATAAAATTCAGTTAATGAGTTAACTATAGTGCAACTTTAAGAAGAAAACTGGACATATCATCTTAATTCATAGGGAGCCTTTCTTTCAAAGAACTCTATTTTTGTAATTCTCATTATATATAATATGAATCTTATTCTACTCTCTTTCATAAGCGATCTGGGATTAGAGAGAAAGATTTTATTGCATACATTATTTATATTTTATAGAGTAAATTGAGAAGAATATGTGAGGAGTAGTAGTGGTTTGGCGTATCAGTAAATATGCATGCTTGAAAAAAAAAACAAAACAAAAAAAAGATCATCATTCCACAGTGTAAATAAGTGGCAATAGAATATGCATTTGTTCTTGTTGCTGCCAAAAAACCCCGCGAGTTGGTCCTGCACAAGCACAGACGGCGGAGGCCCAGAGCTTTGTCCGGGGTTAGTCCTCCGACGCTCAAGTTAGGGTCGGCCGCACAGTTTTCAGTAAGGGAGTAATGGTGAGGGTCTGAGAGCTTACCTTCTTTCTTCCTCTCGGCCTCCTTATATCCTTCCTCGGGGCTAAGGTTTCTTTCTTGTCTTTTCCTCTGTCCTTCTCCCATACGGCCGTCCTTCTTGTGAGGAATATTTTCCTCATGCAAACGACGTGATCGAGCGTGATTGAGTCCTTGGAATCCTTATCTGGTGGGCGACACGTGTCTCGAGGGCGACACGTGTCCTTTCCCCACCGAGAGATCAATTTGGCTGTATTAGTTCTTAGTCCACCAAATCAAGGGATTTTATATAAGGAGAGCAAGAATTGCAAAAGGCATTTGTTCCTAGCCAACTAAGTGTGGGCTAAAGACATTATTTAAAACATGAAGAGAAAATAGTGTCTATTTTGTTACTAAAAAAGAGTAACACAAATGCATGTGATTTTGTGCCTATCCTCTTGTTTTCTTGGTATGGGATGCAAGCCAATTTGGGAATAAATTTGAAATCGGTAAACGAAACCTACACTGTTGGCGTAAGAAACATTGGTGCACGGGACCAATGAGGTGACGCACACTAACTTCTTCAGCGGCTTGGGCATGGAGGGAAGTGTGGTCTTTCCCACATCTCTTTCTCTAAGTGTTTGCTGCTTCAGGAGGACATTGTTCTTTTTTCCATTCGAAATATTACATTAAGTTCAGTCAAAAAGTTGACAATTGTGCAACTTTTGGAGCTATATTGCACATATCATCTGAATCCATTGGGAGTCTTTCTTCTAAAGAACCATACCTTTATAGTTCTCATTATAAAATGAATCTCCAAAAGGATTCTACCCTTATAGTTTTCATTACACAATGTGAATCTCACTCTGGTCTCTTCCATAAGCAATGTAGGATTAAATATTCTTCACTACTTTTCTTACATGAAGTAACATCAGGGAGTTCTTTAGGGAGTTAAACCTCGCGGGAGACAAAAACAAAAAGAACAAAAAAATGTGTTTTGAGACTTTAATTTTTATTTTGTAAATTCATTTAATGAGAGAGAGAGAGAGAGAGAGAGAGAGAGAGATTGATTTTGATTGGGTGCATCACTTTCTTTTAAAGAGTAAATTGAGAAGATTGTGTACAAAGATAAGTCTAGGAGTAGTAGTTTGGAGGGTCAGGCATGGGTATACATGGGAAGCATGCTTGAAAATATAAAATCACCACATCATCATTCCATGTAATGTAAATAACTGCATTAGAACATGCATTTGTTCCTAATCCTTCAAATCAAGGGATTTTATAAATGAAAAGCATAAATAATAGAAGGTATGTGCTTTAGGGTCCATCCTTTTGTCCTCTTGACATGAGGAGCAACTCTTAAATTTGAAATATTACATAAATAAATTTCTATTAAGGAGTTGACTATAGTACAACTTTTAGAGCTATATCATATCATCTTAATCATTTGGAAGTCTTTCTTCCAACGATTTTACCCTTGTAGTTCTTATATACAATATGAATCTCATACTATCTTCCATAAGCAATGTGGGACTAAAGATTTTTTACTACTTTGCTTTACAAGAAACAACATCGGGGAGGTCTTTGGTTCAAATCTTTTGGGATGTAAAAATACCTTGTCGTTCATAAATATAAGGAGGACCAAAAGTGGTATCTCTAAAACTTCTTTTTAATTTTGTAAATTCATTTAGGGGAAAAAAAATGGTTGGTTAGTTGCATGGCCCTTGTGTCCAGACACAAGGACACGCGAAATTATTACCCTAAATGAAATAAAAAATCTCATTGATGTTGATGCTTCTATAAGCCCTCTCGTTATCATTTTATCAGAACTGAGCCACATTCATTATGTTCATCTCCCCCATCTATTTGCTTTTGTTTTTATTTTATGAATAACTTCCAATTCTTAAATCTTAATTTATTTATTTTTCTAATATCTCATAATTAAACATCTTAACTCTAACACTTTAATAATTAATATTTAATAGCTTCACACCATAGTTGGAAAACCAGGTTTCTGACTCGACTCGCCTTTCTGAAAACCTAGTGACTCAGCCGAGTCAAACCTAATTAGGGCAGCTAGTCACATTTGTTATATTTTTAAATACAATAATATATATATATATAATTTAGTAAAAATCTAGAAAGTACAATAAAATTATGAAAAATACATGATAAACACATCATAAATTTGTTATTCTCCAATGCAAAGTTTGGTAGAAATTTGTTGAAGCTTATGTTGTATATGTTATGAATTCAATGTTGATCTAAATTTTATGTTTATAAATGAGTAATGGTTCATCAATGGCAAAACCAAAAATGAAATCCTCCCCCTCATCCCCAGCCCCAAAAAAGAGGTGGGGGTTTCATTCATGAGGATCAGTGTAACTAATTAAAAAGACATATTCTTCTTGTAGGATTATAAGTTCTATATAGCCCCATATTGTACACAGTTTAGGTTAGGAATAATTTAATAAATTGAAAAGAATAGAGGGAAGTATCACGGTTGATTGCCGTCGAACAGTTTCAAAGAGATTTACAGTTCATTTTCTATCAATGAACTATTGAATGAGTGGGTTGAGGGTTTTTAACATTTTACTCAAGTGAAACATTTTTTTTTTTTTAATTATCAGAATTGTCGATTTTGTTGCAACTCAGATGAAAAAAGATCGAGTCTTATTTGACTCGACGAATTGTGACTGATTCTTGTCATTTTTTATCCCGAGCTATTCTACACGACTCACCAAATTTTCAAAAATTTTGACTCAGACTCAACCCCAATCAGAACTCAGTTTTCCAACTATGCCTCACACTGCACATTGTGCTACCCAATATATATATATATATATATATAGCATCTGAAAGGAAATAACAAACTATTGCCTTAAGGCTTAAACATATATAAACTAGTATTTTATGATTCTTATTCCCAATAAAAATACTTTGATGATTCTGAGACCCTTTATTTTTTATTTTTTTTCTTCTGCTTTCTTGATTCTTTAAGTAATCCAAGAAGCATCATTAGTAATAATTAAAAACCTGTTATTAAGAAGACCATATGATGTATTCAGCTTTTCAGTTCCTCAGATATTTAGAATTGTATATGAAGCACTTTCATATTTTTCAAGTTTTAATTAACACTTCACATGCCAATCTGCCATCAGTGTGTGACTATGGCCATGGGACCTTGAGAATTCCCCCAGTCACTAATGAATCTCAGAAGTACACCATGAACCTAGAGAAAAAAAATATACCAAGAAGGGGGTGACACTGGCAGTTTCTGAGATTATTGATTGGGTTAATTGATGGGAGGGTTGTGATCCCAAACATAGACACATGGTTTTGTAGTTATAATGGAGTTTGGACTGAGTAAGTCAGGCAATTTTAGATGGGTTTGGGCCTGGGTAAGGAGGAAGGAGTAGGGGTGTCAAAAGATGGCCCACATTAGTAGGCCCGACCGGTTAAAGCATGAAACTGGACCGGTCAGTTAATAAACGGTCCAGTGCTGGACCTAGACCTATTATAATGAGTCTTCATAGTGCTTGGTTGTAGTCCGATGGGAACCCAATCAGACCGACCAACAACCTTTTTGTAGCCCATTTAAAGATCGATTATAGCCCGATTAACTTGACCCTGATTATGGATTTGTAAACCTTTGATGCCCGATTAACTAAACAAAGCGGGAACAATACCAGCCTTAAATTGGTGGGGACGAGTTCTTTAATAATTTAAAGAGAATTGTCATTTTTCAAACAATGTACAAAACATTATCATTAACATTTGATAATGTTAGATTGGACTATTGTTTCTTCCACCTGAAATTTAAGTTTTGGAGATAGTATCTTTGGATAAGTTGCCATGACAGGGGAGCTAGGATGCTATATATATTCCCTGCATCTTGCTTTTCTGGCCTTGAACAACTTCCTTCACTTGTTCCATGATCAAATTGATTCCACTAAACTGTTAGTGCCAGAGCCCATTGGATTACATATAATTTAAGGTATATTAGATCGTCCCATGAGGTTTATGAACGTGTAATTGACTTTGTAGTTGATTCACAAATTGTAGGGGATAATCGAAACTCTTTATTCGATTTGTATCTGTTTAGGGGAATTCATATCTGAAATCGGTTTTCAAAAACTATTTGAATTTGTTTGAAAGCTAAGATATTATCATCGAATGCAAAAGGATATTTCAATTTTCGTATAAGATATTATCCAATCTATTTAGGTCCAATTATAAAAATTATGACTAAGTAACAATTTTATTAAGATTTTATAATATGGATTATCTTATTGACACACCCTGCAAGGTGTCAATTGATTTGTGACTTTACTTTTTTACTCTTTTCAGTTAATGTAAATTTTTTTTTCAATGAAGGTAATATTGTCATTTGACATATATATTAGTAATTGTATAAGATAATGATAACTTTTGATAATGACATAATGACAACCACTTTCAAATTCTACCCAAAAAGATAATAAGACAAACACTTTCAAATTATTTTTGAAAACCCTTTTATACCTATAACTAAAAGAACTTTTAAGAATAAAAAAAAGAACAATTAAATGAAGATGTTAAGTTCTAAATACAACTATAAATGTGTCATTTAGCTACTATCTTTGTGATATCAAATTAACCTTATCAATTCATGGAATATTAGCAAGACTCCCCCCACCCTGGGTGTGACATCTTGTATCTCCCGTTGTATGCTCCTTTCCTCGTGGCTGCCCTCTCCAGTTGGAATTGGGGCACCATCCCCCTCTTGGGCTGCCTCCCCAGAGGCATATATGCCCTCGATAGGATGACCCAATTTTTTTCATTATTTATTTATTTATTTTGAAGGTGAACATCACTTTCATGGAAATTTCCTTATCCTCTAGGTGTGTCACTGAGAGGGTTAAATATTCTGAAATATTCTTCTTGTATTTATCTTTCCCCCTTCACTTTCATTGAGGAACAATTTATAATGTTTTTGCATTGTTCATAACGTTGAGGCTCCATTAGCTTGTGCACGGAATTCCTCCAATCTTCTTCCCTTGTTTCATTAGTTATATCCTTCATTATTAAACTTCTTCCCTTGTTTAATTGGTTAGTAACTATCACACATTGGTCATGCAGAAGCGTTACGGGGGTTATGATTGCACTACCATGGAGAACCCTTTTTTTCATTACCAAAAAAAAAATTCACATTATGTTTGAACAAGGCTTTTTAGTTGTTGTTGTTATTGTTATTCATAGTCTGAAACCTATGTCCATCTTCACTTTGCTCAGTATGATTTTTCATTGGGATTAAAATTCATATTTCTACCTAGCTGTGAATTTCCTAAGTTCCCAGAGGAGTCTTTAATGACCCTATCTGATTACCAAGAGCTTTATGACAAGGATTGTTCTATTATCATTTGTAATGGTGGACGGGATTCTGCTACTGGTTATGCGGAAGGATAGGAAAATAGTTTTTTGTGGCTCATTGCCTTGCTACTAATGCAAGAAACTTAGGCACTGTTTGATAATGTTTCTGCTGTTTCTGTGTCTAGAAACATAAGAGACACAGAAACAGCAGAAATGATTTTTCACGTTTCCGGAAACAAAAACGAATTTTTTTATGTTTGATAAACATGTTTCTCGAAATTTTTTTTGCAGACATAATGCCACTAAAAAACCCAACAGTATCATCGGATGCCCAAAAGGAAGAGAGGGTTCGGTTGTCTCTTTTTAAGTTTAAATAGTTGAGAGATTTATCGGGCACAACAACTTTTTTTCCTCTCAATTTCGTTTCTAGAAAAGACGAAACAAGTCCAACTTGTTTCGTCAAAGTCGTTTTTAGAATTGTAAATAAGCATAAATTTTGATTTATCTTTCTAGAAACGGGTGAAACAGAACAACTTTATCAAACGTTTTTTAAGTTGTTTCTCCATTTTTGGGAACAAGAAAATGCAGAAATGGCAAAAACAAAACGTTGTCAAACGGTGCCTGAGTTTTGATTTAACTAATGTATGTGATTTATGTTGGGTCCCGATTGACACTGAGAAGGGGGGTGAATCAGTGTGCCAAATATTTTTTCATTTTTCAGCTGTACCTCTGATGTGGCAATCATTATTTACACTTCAATAGCACAGTCTACTGATGCTGCCCAGAGCTACTATGTATACTATTGATCATTTTTACTGTTGCACGAAACTTACTCACATAACCTATATTACTGCTCAGAGCTATCTTATAAACCTCACACGGTAATCACTATCACATACATACACAGTCATATGCACATCCATACTGCACCACCAAGTGGTCAAGTCTATCAGATGCACAAACCCATTCTGTAGCCAAACACTCCAATCCACAGTACAAATACGAGCATACAAATCCACAACACAAGAAATGCGTGCTTCGGCCAGTTGACTACATGCATGGAGTAATGCCCACTGTCGGGCTCACATTTACTCAATATTAATTATGACTGCATCCACAGCCAAGGGAACACATTCCCAGTTTCCACCAATGATATACAATGGTTAAGTCTTTACCCTAGTTTTCTCAGAATGATTTGAGAGGCCGCACACACGGCAAATAGGTTTAGGTAGTTGTAACTACCAAGGAACACATTAACCCCTGTGTCCAGCACCCATTGAACACTAATAAAAATAAAGTTGGGCTTATAACAATGCCCTATAGTGAAGCACTCATATATGTAAATTTCTCCTAAATAGACTACAACTATCACTTAGGCATTTAATCAAACATCTTACCTACAATGATTTATAATAATAGAAATTTGACAAAGGTGAGGTTACCTTGGCAAGGAGTAACCGTCGGAGATGCAATAATGTCGATCTCCACTTGATGCGGACCACAACCACGTTGTATCGGTGTCGCCAATGCTTCAACCCCAGTTGCCACTTGGGTTTCTTGAAGTAACTCACAAGAACCAAATTCTAGGTTCTTCTTCTTCTTTCTTTTCTCCTTGTCTTTACTTTTATGGAGCAACAATGGCATTCACATACACACACTCCTCTCTCTCTCTCTCTCTCTCTCTCTCTCTCTCTCTACTTCTCCTCTTCTAGTCTTCCTTGTAAGTAAAGTTTTAATGAAAAAATAGTATTCTCAACAAGAACTATCAAACTCCATTAATTGGATTTGAGAAAATCTTTCTTAAGAGGCATTCAAGACACACACAAAGAGAGGGAAAAACTTCTTCTCTATTTCCCTCTTCTTCTCTTGTCTTCCATTTTCTTTTTCTTTCTTTTGGCAACAACCAATAGAGCTTGCTGCCTTAGTTTCTAGCAGCTTCTTAAGCCTCTAATGGGGCTATGGATCAAGTGCAAGAGGATGAAAGTCTTTCATTCAAACCCTTAGCCTTCCATGAGTTTCAACTTATTTTTTCGACCACCTCAGCAACCCCTCTGCCTGATTTCTTCCCTTTGATGTGTAGAGTTCGGAGAGATGAAGAATCTTCAACTTGAATCACCCAAATCAGAGTTAAGATAAGGGAGATATGACCATTTGAAGTTGGATCAACCAAAACACTCAAAATGGAATCTGCGGAGGTCGGAGTAGGATACGCAGGTGGCCCGCGCAACAGGGGCGCAAATCTGATCGTATATCTCATAAGGGAGTCAAATGATGACGTCAACGGTTAACTGTCACTTTTTGTTGTCGATTTTTGATTGGTTATTTTTTTTCAGATTTTAAAGGAGTTTGTCTCCCACTCACAAAAGTGAAAGTCTTATCAATCATTGGATCCAAATCCTTCAAGATTTGCTTTAATCAGATCTCATGAGATCATTAAGATCGTAATCATTTTAATACCTTCTATGCACGCATGAAACGCCACAACATACCTTGATAAAGTGTAGCACCATAGCATCAAGGCTTATGCACCTAACCAATCAAATTCCATGGGCAAGCATCTATCTCGTCCATATCAGTGCAAAATCTCAGCAGCCTTTGGATGGGCATCAAGCCTACGTGATCGAATCTGGACCATCCATTTTACTTCCCTTTACTCCTCTTTATGACAATCAAGCCCCTGCCTTCGTCTATTTCAGTGCTTAAAGACCCCTGCAACTCAAATCTTTAAAATCTTGAAATTACACAAATTCCCTTCAAATTTAAAAAATAAATTCCGAAAAATCCACCCAACACCGAGAGCAACCGATGAATTTTCGGTTTGGATTTTCGAATCGGCTTCACAGAAACACATATTACATTTTCATACGATATCCGATCGAGATGAAACAAAGTGCGTTGGAACCGTGACTGGACGCTCTACGACTTTTCAAAAGAACCGATCATCTGACTCAATCATGTAAAATGACCAAAATTCCCCTAGACCTTTTCAATTACGCATCTTCCTTATACGGTATCGAAATGCAATGAAATCAGAACCGTTGAAAAGATATGATTTTTTTCGTATCGTTGCATGGAGAACACTTCTTTTAAAAAATTCATCTTCAATACCGAAATTGCTTTAAACTGCCACAAATGCCGTAACTTCTTCATACGGTATCAGAATGCGACGAAATCAAATGCACTGGTCTAAACAAATTACAATCTATCTTTTTCATGAAGAAACAGTCTTCCAAAAATGTCATTTTCATGGTCAAAAATGTCTCCAAGCGTAAATAGGCTAATTTTGCCAGTTTTAACCCAGAAACCCGCACCACATATGAAGAATGTATCAAACCACTCCATGCATACAAAGTGGTTCTGTTATCTCATTGGTGACACTGGACACTGCCATGTCATCATTTTCATCCACATCACCCAAACTGGCCACCTCATCATTGCCACGTGGCCTGGTTTGCCAACAAGGACAACCATAAAACAACAATTTCTTCTTTAAATTGTTTTTTATTTTTTATTTTTTTTCATTACAAAAAAACATTAATGCTCCATTTGGTTGCAAGTAAAGGGAAGTAACATCATTTTTGGAAGGAAAAGAAAAATTGTAATTATGATTGTATAACTAACCTAAAACTCTTCCATATCTAGTAAATATGTTGTTAGATATAAATTTATTTTACTTTTCAAATAAAAAGAATTTAATTTCAAAATACAGTAAATTTTAAGGGGAAGTGCGGATTCTTTCATAAAAATTGAGGGTCCCACACATGTAGAAATGTTTGTGTTTTACTTATTTTGAAAATATAAGCTCCACATGGACAATACCTATTTTAGATCAGTAATTGGTGGTACCGTGCAGAACGTTGGTTGAGAAATCTTGTCCTAACATTGAATAATCAAATTTGATATGTTTTGAAGTTAGGTACAGCATCAAGTGATGCAATGATTACAAAACTTGTACTTTTGTATTGATTTAATTTCACTTTCCTTACCTTTATTTATACTCTGATCCAGATATTCTCTTACTGAATACAAATCAAATTATGATTTTTTACTTTGGATTTTTTACTATTCGTTTTCTCTTTGACTTGTGCAATCTGAACTTTCTTCCCACCCCACCCCACCCCACCCCACCCCACG
>NW_024870634.1:224315-236548 GCF_013358625.1 Macadamia integrifolia
CACCACCACCACCACCACCACCACCACCACCACCAATCTATCTTTTTAAGGTGTCTAAGCTCTTTTCTCATTCTCTATAACATTTCTAAACTTCAAAAACCCTCAAAATCATTAATTGATTATCTAATCGGATCAAATAATAATTTTTCAGATAATTCGAATTTGAATCCCAATATCTTTGACTGAATATGGATATTCCTAAACGAATACATATGTAATTACAAATACAGATTTTGATTATCCATTTACATCCCTAATTGTAATCCTACTGGAGTGTTTTTCACCAAAAAAAAAAAGAAAAAACAAACAAATAGAGCGTGAATGAAATTAGACAACTTATCCACATCATAAGCCAAATAGCTCTTACACGAGAAGAGGGACTATCGAGTTTTCCTCTCTTACTCATGGATTGTAATTTTTGGAATGAGATTTTTGAAATAGTGAAAAAGACATATAGGACCTTATGGGATGGGGTTAATGATGAAATTCCAATGATGTGTGAAGAGATGATGTAGGTAAAGAATTTTTTTTTTCCTAAGGCTATATTTGGTTATCAAGAAAAGAAAATAAAAATTGAAAAAATTTCAAAAAAAATTGAATTGAGAGATTGTATAATTATGATTTTGTCTTATTATGTTTTCTGTACTATTTTCTTTTCTTAGAGATATTCGAAATCGATGAATGTTTTTGTTCACCAACCGTAGGGAATCTAGCTATTGAGTTCATTATTCCCATTGTACAAAAGATGAAATGCCCTTGGCACAATTCCAAGAGTCCCATCCAACCACTATACAACCTATGATTCAAAGATTCTCTCTTCTGCATGGGTAAAGAAAAACTCATCCCATCTCTACTTAACAAGTTTTTATTTCAAAGGAATCAGCAGGACCGCGACAACTACTAGCTCTTACACACTTGTAAGATAAAGATGGACCAAGTTTCCTCTCTTCACTCATGGGTTTGGACACTTGGATGAAACTCCTGACTAGTGAGCGAAAAAGGCATTTAACACTTCCTCTCTTCACTCATGGGTTTTGAGTCTTTGACACTCCGTTAACAAGGGGTGAGAGTAATAATGAGATCCCATTGACTCGTAAAGGGATTCCGTGGAAGCTTTTTTCCTACCATAAAATTTCTAAGATGAAAGTTTTCTTCATCATAGGTAAAGAGAATCTACCCATTATTCCCTCTACACCCTTTCTTGTCGAAATCTGAAATGCCATTAGCACCATTCCAAGAATCCCATACAACCAGAAGAATCTATGGATTAAAAAGATTCTCTCTTCAGCTTGGGTGAAGGAAAATCCATTCCCATCTCTACTTTTAACAATTTTTCATTTCAAAGGAACCAACACTACTATATCAGGGACAAGGGCAACTGCTGGCACAGTTAGTATGAGTTAGGTGCGGTAGAGGCCAAGGCTCTCAAGAACTGTCGGTTTCGAGCCTCTTGTTCCTCACCTTATTTGTCATTTCTATCCCTTGCTCTCCTTGCAGTCATAATAAGAGGCTCTTTTTTTTTCTTCCCTCTTCTGGGTGGGGTGTAGGGGGGAAGCGCGAAGAACCCAATATGCATAGATATACTCCAACATGTTGGTCACATGTTTAAATTTGGAAACAGCCTCTCCTTCAAAGCAAGAGGTAAGGCTGTATACATTTGCCCATCCCAGACCCTGCAGTAGCGGGGAGCCTTGTGTACTGGATTGCTCTTTTTAAACCCAATATACATAAGATACTTCCTTTGCAACTGAAAACCAATTTTACAAATTTTGTGGGTTCAGTAGGTCAATTCCATGTAAACTATAGGAGATCCAAGTTTGTTACCCTTCAGTTCTGGGTAGTCACTGAGCAAACTCCAAAATGACATGTTTATCAAACTTTACTTCGCTGTGAGAACTTCCACCTTCAAACTAGCTTCCAATCATTATAATGATTTCCACATGAGATGAGAACACCAAATTAACATATTCATCTGTTTGATGAGTCTGATATATGTCATTGTCAGAGATAAAAAGTTCAGTGAAGGATGCGAGCAGCAATGACCCAACTTCATAAGTGTGACATAGAATTGCAGTGTTACTGGTTGACGGGAGTTGCAGAGAAGGATCAAACAACCACTGCATCAAAGAGATCAACAGCGACTTTTAGTCTGTAATAACACAATCAATGGCTCTATCGCATACTTGGTCTTCATAGTCACACTTGGTCAATTGTCGTGGAAAATAATTCACCATCAAGAATGGTACAGTGCAAATTGGAGACGGTATAAGGACAAGGGGAAGGCTGAAATTGTGACTTGTGAAAAAGAACAAGGTTAATTATAACCACCCCCCCCCCCACCCAAAAAAAAAAAGGTTGCTACTGAGTCAACAGCCTCTATGGCTCCAAATACTCAGAAGTCTGTTATGACAAAATGCGATAACATGGTGGCATTTGATCAATTTACCATAATAATGGGATTCACCTTCATCGGTGATACGGTGCAAATTGGAGATGGATGGACAAGGGGAGGGCTGAAGATGACCTGGGTTGTAGTAGTGAGACTTGAGAGACATGATTGCTTTGGACTCAACTGGCATTATTTATAGCTCTAAATAGAATCAAGCAGTAGGGATAAAGGCTTACTTGAGTGAAGAGTAGATTAGGTTTCATGAATTTCACTAGGCTTTGATTTCTCTTTGTCCTCTGTTTCATTCTGGAAAACCACTGGCTCTTTCTTACTTGGGATGATCGTCGTTTCTTCAGTGGTATTCATCAGAATTGTAGATTTTTCCTGCTTATAAAAACAAGCTACCACTGTCAGTCACGGGTGCTATTTATTTTGTCAATTTGCAATTAAAGCATGAAGAATTCTTATTCATGCCATCATTACTGCAATCAATCTCTGTTTTACAGAACTCTTGCATTGTTGTAAAATTATCTACCTCAATGAATCACAACAGACATGTTCTACATTAACTTAAATGGCATTTTTGTAAAACAGACTGACCTGAGGTTCTTCACCATTGAGAGATGGTTTCTCCATCAAGAACAGCGTCTGAGATTCTTCATGAACTCCTTGGGGTGGCTTAACAATTGGTTCCTGCATCAAGGGCAGTAGTATCTCTTTCTTCTCATCAACAGGGATCTCTGGATCAGAAATGTGCAGAGGAACTTGATCCATGGAAGGATAAGGTGATGAGAATGTGTCTGTTGGAGCTTTTTCAACAGCCGCTGATTCTGGCAATGAGTGGGAGGAGACTTGCTCAACAACCATTGGTTCTGGCACTAAATGTAGTGCAGCTAGATCATCACTGCCCCCTGAAAGTCCAGCTTCTGTAGTTTCAGCCTCACTGCTCTGGATAATTCTGTCTGCTCTCGATTCATTTTCATCACCACCATGATGGGAGGAGGCACCATAAGGTCCTTCATTGCCAGAACTCACCTCCCCTTCCAAAGGGTAAGTTAAAGCTTCATGTGACAAAGCATCTGAATCATTACGGGCCACAGAGTATTCTCCCTCTAATTCGGGCAATAAGTGGGAGGAGGCTTGCTCAACAACCATTGGTTCTGGCACTAAATTTAGTGCAGCTGGATCTTCACTGCCCCCTGAAAATCCAGCTTCTGTAGTTTCAACCTCACTGCTCTGGATAAATCTGTTTGCTCTCGATTCATTTTCATCACCACCAGGATGGGAGGAGGCACCATAGGGTCCTTCATTGCTAGAACTCACCTCCCCTTGGAAAGGGTAAGTTAAAGCTTCATGTGATAAAGCATCTGAATTATTACTGGCCACAGAGTCACTTCCCTCTAATTCGGCCAATGAGTGGGAGGAGACTTGTTCAACAACCATTGGTTTTGACACTAAATTTAGTGCAGCTGGATCTTCAATGCCCCCTGAAAGTCCAGCTTTTGTAGTTTCAACCTCACTGCTCTGGATAATTCTACTTGCTCTTGAATCATTTTCATCACCATCAGGATGGGAGGAGGCACCGTGCGGGCCTTCATTGCCAGAACTCACCTCCTCTTTGAAAGGGTAAGTTAAAGCTTCAAGTGATAAAGCATCTGAATCATTACAGGCCACAGAGTCTCCTCTATCTAATTCGGGCAATGAGTGGGAGGAGACTTGCTCAGCAATAATTGGTTCCAACACTAAATTTAGTGCAGCTGAATCTTCACTGCTTCCTGATAGTCCAACTTTTGTAGTTTCAACCTCACTGGTCTGGATAATTCTGCTTGCTCTCAATTCATTTTCATCACCACCAGGATGGGAGGAGGCACCGTAAGGTCCTTCATTGCCAGAACTCACCTCCCCTTCGAAAGGGTAAGTTAAAGCTTCATGTGATAAAGCATCTGAATCATTACAGGCCACAGAGTCTCCTCCCTCTAATTCTGGCAATGAGTGGGAGGAGACTTGCTCAACAACCATTGGTTCTGACACTAAATTTAGTGCAGCTGGATCTTCACTGCCCCCTGAAAGTCCAGCTTTTGTAGTTTCAACCTCACTGATCTGGATAATTATGTTTGCTCTCGATTCGTTTTCATCACCACCAGGATGGGAGGAGGCACCATACGGTCCTTCATTGCTAGAACTCACCTCCGCTTTGAAAGGGTGATTTGAAGCTTCATGTGATAAAGCATCTGAATCATTACAGGCCACATAGTCTACTTCCTCTTTCTTATTGAGAAGCACATTTGGATCAGGTGTAGCTGATGGAATTTGATCCATCGGTGGAGGAGAAGATGATGAACTTGTATTGATCGAGACATGCTCAACAGCCACAGAATCCCAAGATGAGTTGGATGAAACTTGCTCAACAACTGCTGTTTCCAGCATCACATGCAGTGCAGCTTCATTATCAATGTCCCCTGACTGTCCAGATCTTCTAGTTTCGAGTTCGCTGCACCTGGTTATTTGGTTGGATCTCGATTCATTTCCTTCATCACTAGGATAAGAGGAGGCATCATAGGGCAATTCACTGCCAGAACTCAATTCCTCTTTAATGCTTCCTTCACTATGCACCAAGAAATACTCATCTGTTTGTGAAAAGGTCCTATCAAGTGGTGCTGGTGGTGAGCCTGCTTGTGATACTTCGACCTGTAAGTCTGAAGCTATGGAGCAAGCGGTGGTTAGGATAACTCCCTTGTCCACATAAAACAAATTCTCTTTGCTGGTTTTCTTATCAATTGCCGAAGGGCTTGAATCATAATATGGCTCCTCTGTTTGATTATAATCTGTTCCCTCTGGAACATGGCAACTTGGATTTTCCAATCCCGCATCTTTATTATTATCGAAGGTCTTTTCACTTCCAGCACCATCATCTTCTTCTTTTAATGGAGAGGAACTCAAGCCCTCATACTTTCTGGGTACCTCTGGTTTCATGTAAACTTCACCAGAGTCAGACGTGGTCGATTCAGAATCCATTTCATGGGTAATTTCTTTCTCCACTCTAGGTATCTCGATTATTCGCACTTCTCTGTTCTCTTCTTGCTCAATGCTCTCGAAATTGGAATTTACCACTTCATTGGAGGCTTGGCTTTCTTGTTCAACACTCTCCGGAACAAAACAGGTGTGGGAGATCATTTTGCCTCCTTCGGACAAATCCTGTTCAATGAACTTTTCCTGATCACCCAAATCTGCAACCGAAAAAGAAAGTGGCTTGGCTTCAGGGGCAGAGCTCACCACAGAATCACTCCTCTCATGATTCATTCCTTCAGTGAAGGAAGGATACCCACCTCCCAAAACACTCTCGGATGTGATCTGTTCAGTAACTACGAAAGGAGTCAACTTGCTGTCACGTATGTCTTTCTTAGGCTCTCCAATGGACGAAGGACCCAAAGAAAAGCTCTCGTGCCTGCAGAATTGAACATCCTTCTGCGAAACCAACATGAACTCCTCCTGGAAGCTGTCTTCCATGAGATTTGGTTTTTCTTCATGTGGGTCATAAGGAATATCAAATGGGTTCCTCGTTGACGAGAGAACAGGAGGAGCCGAACAAGGAATTGGTGGTAACTCACTTGCATCAATAGGATTGTAGGAGATGTCAAGAGGAGGGTCATTTCTCTTTGTTGTAATGGCAGGAATTTGAAAGAACTCGTTATTGTCGAAATCAATCAAATCCTTCTCGGCCGCCAATCTCAAGAGCTTCGTTGCCCTTCTCCTTGCGATCAAATTCTCTAGTCTTCGGTTCCTCTCCAGCTCAGAAGTCCCAAGATCCATGAGATTCTTTTCGTCATCTTCTGTCCATTCCAAGGGTTGAATTCCATCTTCAAGCCTCTCTGTCTCGTCCTCCATCTCAAAACTTCCATCATTGGATGCCATTGAGCATTCAGAGACAGCATAAGAGCCATCCAGAGATGCATGAGATGGCTGAGAAGGTCCAGATTCCCAATCTTGGGGAATCCCATCAACAGAGGT
Source organism: Macadamia integrifolia (assembly GCF_013358625.1). Classification (NCBI taxonomy): domain Eukaryota; kingdom Viridiplantae; phylum Streptophyta; class Magnoliopsida; order Proteales; family Proteaceae; genus Macadamia; species Macadamia integrifolia. Next base: position 230,713 of record NW_024870634.1, read on the forward strand.
CTCTGCATGGTGCGAACGAAAACCAGAAGACTTGGTCTTGTCAGTAATGTGTCTTCTCCTCACACCCAGAGAAGGAGGAGTTTCTGCAGAGTTGTCATCTTCCTCTTTTTCTTTCTTTTTGTCTTTGTGGACATTGGGATGTCCAAAACTGAATAAAGCACGAAGAAGAACAGCGGTGCATACAACAATGGGGGAGGATGAGAGCAGAAATGAGAGCAGAAAGCTGAACACAGAAGGAATATATCTATAGAGGAGGAAGAAGAAAACAACCAGACCCAGAATCAAGGAGCAAGTACCAACCCATCTACAAAAACATCTGATGGACAAAATCACCCTGCCCCTGATTTCATTAAAACCCATATCTTAACACCTCCACAAAATTCACAGCACTCTTTGAAAGAAAAAAAAAATTTAAAATAAAAGTGGGAATCTTTCTGATATAAAACGAAACCAGATTATCAAATTTACTAGAAGATTAAAAACTGAAAATAAAGCATGAAAGGCATCCAAACCAACATACAGCATACTCCATACATAAGCCTCCAAAAATCAAAATCAATCAAACCTTAACTCTTGGAGCATACCAGAAACAAGAATGGAAATGGGTGCTCAGAGATTGATTATTACATCAAGAACATTGTTGTGGAAATTTAAGAATGAATTTGTGAATGGAAAAAAAGTTTTCACATTTGGAATTTTCTTTTCTCAAACTATTATTATTATCATTACTGTTAAATTATTTTATCCGGGGGTGGATTTGGATCCTCTAATCCAGAGAGTCTCTTTCCTAAATTTTCGCTCAGCCATTGACTACTATCCTAACAAATAACAAAATTTAACAAAATTTGCTAAAAAGAGAAATTCTGATGTTGTAATCTTATCCTCTCTAGGTGCAAACCTGTTGAAGCCTTAAAAACGAGGCCAACCTGTTGGGCAATTCTGATTTGTTCAGACAACTGAAACTTTCGATCATGCATTATCCACTCGCAAGATATGCTGCGTTGAAAGTTGCTTCGACTCTCTAGGGCAGGGCTTCTTGCGTCGCGTTAGCCACACCCATTGATGGTGGTGGTTTTGCTTTGAAGACTTCATTATAGGCCAGAAGAAGTATAAAAGAAATGGGAAAAATGAGAGGATTTTTTTGTTTTTTTTTGGCGGTGGGGGGGGGGGGGGAGTTGGAAGAAGATGATCTTGTAGTAGATTGCAGACTATTACAAGGGAAAATCACGAAGACACTAAAGAGAAATTGCATGGCATGGGGGATGAGAAAATATGGAGGTGGATGGAATAGATTAGGGAAAATGAGAGGGGACATCGTGAATCTAGGGGTGAAATAGGATCAGGTTGGCCGGGTTTCTTAAAAATCTAATTTAACCCTACGTTTCAAAATTCAATCCAAGCACAACTTAACATTGTTGGGTTCATGCCAACTCAATCCAATCCTAATTGCTCTGATTGGGTTGGGTTACGTTGACCCTGGATTTTGCTAGAGTCAGGCTAACTCTCATTGATACTGGTTTTGTCATTTGTGCCTTATGCACAAATAAGATTAAAAACAAAAAAAAACAAAAAAAACAAAAAAGCACTAATATACATGGAATCAAGTATCGGTATTGGATCGGTCATATTGACCATATTGGATCGGTTTTGGCTGAGATCGATTCAGATACTTAGCCGATCCTGAGAAGGGGATTGGTATTGGTTGGCAAATCAGATACCGATCTGGATCGGCCAATCCAACACGATCAATGTAAATGATTTTTAAAACCCCGAAAAGGGGGAAAACAGGGCAAAAATTTAGATTTTGGATTTCCAGTGCCCTTTTCTCCTATTCCACTCCTCAAATTTGCAAAAAACTTGAAGGGAACCATGGTTTCTAAGCTAGAATCATACTTGAGGGTTCAATCTGTGCATTCAAAAGTCAAAATCGGGCATCCAATTCACCAAAATCCAAGCTTTCTTCCATACTCGTTCAAATATGAACACCATTTTTGCATGGCGAAGGTCAATGTAACAGACAGCGATGGGAAGAGTGTTAAATGAATTAACTGTGGTGTTTTCATTTCCCATGTCACTCCTCAACTTTTCAGTTCCCAACATGATAATTACAGATTCCATTAATAAGCCAGCCCTTTTTTTTTTTTTTAAAGCTCTGATTGCAACAACAATTCCAACAAGCATTATCTTGGAGTTTTAGATGTACCGCCGTCCCATGACAAATAAGTGTTAATGCACGACCTATCTTGAGAATCAGGATGAAATAAAAATTCTTTCGCTTTTTAAATGCTTTCAGACTCAACATCCGCAAGCAGCAACAGCAGAAATCTTGTAACCAATCCTCCAACCAACGAAGTTGTGCTCCCCTTCTTAAAATACCCAATAAGCACTCTAGCAACCATGATCAATCCTTAAGGAATCGTAAAGCAAAAAGCATGCATCTTGATCAATTGGGTACCTCGCAAAGAAATTCTCCAAGCAATCAAGGTAGTTTTTCAAAGATCAATTGCAAATCTAGGGCTTCAAGACATCCCAGCCGGAGGATCGATGCTTTCTCACAGATTCATAGGTGGTAATGGCTGTTGACATTAATAAGTGAGAGAGGGTACCTCGAAAGAAATTCTCCAAGCAATCAAAATAGTTTTTCAGAGATCAATTGCAAATCTAAGACTTCAAGACATCTTGTTGGAGGATCGGTGCTTTCTCACAGGTGGTAATGGTAGTTGAGAGAGTATCTTCTTTTTTTTCCTCTAATTTTGATTTTCACATTTTACTGAATTTTTTAATTTTCATTTCTATATATATATATATATATTTTAAATCGATCCTAGTCGATACAGGGACCAATACAGGAAAAGTGTACTTTTTCCAATCCTTGACTGATCCAAAGCCGATCCTTACAGATACCGATACCGAGAACTAAATCCTTGCTAATAGATCAAAGGATCAATACACAATTAAAATAATGAAATGCAACATAATAATAGATGTTCGAGACAACTGACCACAAGAATCAATGACTCAGATTTCATTATTTTGAATAAAAGAATATGATGACATTCCATAATCTATATTTATATAAATCAGGGTTGGATTTCAACCCAGAGCTGACTCTGACCTTGCCCTCATGGTCAGAAATTTTAGTTCAAGCCATGTTCGAGCTCAGAGCAGGTTCAGGCCATCAAGGCCAAACTTACACTAGTAATCTTGATTATACAAATTGGAAAACAGGCATTGAAGTGAGGATAAGAGATTTTGAATAAGTGTTTTAGTTATCAATGTCGGATTGGCTATGATCGATACCAACACTTAATCAATACAGATCGCTCAATACAGTATGGATCGCATATTATTGATACAAATTGACATCAGTATTCTTACCCAAAAAAAAATATTTTGACATCAATATAGTGAACCTTTTTTATTTTTATTTTTTAGGGCCATCAGTTAATTATTCACTGGAGAAAGAAATTTTTAAAATCAATAATCCTCTACGAAAGAGGGGTTTTTTTTTTGTTTTTGGTAAGAGCAAAGGATGATGAAGTTATTAGGTTTGACGACTCAATTGGCTACAAAAGAAATAAAGGTAAGGAGATTGAAATTAAATCAATACAAAAAATTTCAGTCTCTTTTTGTTGAAAAAAAAAATTTCACAGTCATTATCGACAATGGAACAAACTAGAAAGGGTGGAATTGTTGTTACGAATAGGGTGTCAATGGGCCGGGTTGGGCTAGGTTTTAGAAAACTCAACCCAGCACTAGGGTCTCTTAACTAAACCCAAGCCCTTGCCCAGCCCTAGGTCGAGCTGGGTTATCTCAGCCCAGGCCCAACGTTGTCGGGTTTAGCCCAACCCAATCCAGCCCTAATGGACCCTGATTGGGCCGGGTTTAAACGAACTCAGTCCAACCCTATACTATCGGTTACTTAGTTGCTTGATCTTGATGCATAGCAGAGGCCAAAGACCAAAATTTTCGTATGTGTAGATTGTTAGAAACGAAGGACCTTTTTCTAGAAGTACTCATTAATAATTAGTAGCATATTTATATGATTATATGCTTAATACACATGGTTGGGTTGGGTTGGGTTGGGTTGGGTTGAGACCTTAACCCAGGCCCAACCCAACATTGCCTCGGGCCTGAAAATCTCAACCCTTAATCCACCCTATGGGCTGAAATCTCAGCCCAAGCCCTGTTCGGGCTCAGGGCGGGCTAGAGCTGACTTGGGTTGACCGGGCTTTTTTGACACCCCTAGTTACGAAGGTGGTGAAATAGGAAATTGTAACCTTTTTCTGTTTTCATTTTTCCTTGTTCCCAAAAATTACTTTTGTCAAAGATTAAAAGAAAAGGCAAGAACTTGAGCTTTTGGATTGAAAACTTCAACAAAGAAAAAAAAATGCAAGAGAATGCTACCCTAAAGCACATTACACATCAGCACTCACGGCCAAAAGGAGGGAACGCGTGAGCATCTTTAGTGTGGGGCAGCATTGGTCTTTTTGCACCCACTCTATCAGTGTATTTTGGCACAGATAATGCTATCGGGTAGTATTTTTTCTTCTTAAAAATAATTAAATAATTTAAAAGTGATTTATCATCTCGTCAATTTTAGAAATGGCAATGTCCATGTGAAATAATAGAATTTTACTTTAATTGAAAAAAGAAATATATTATATTAAAAGGTAAAAGAAGTAAGCTTTTTTCACCAACATTGATTACAAACAAAATTTCCCAATTCTGAAATATAAAAAATGGGAAAAGGTTGGGTATGCCGCCGATATCAAGTATGCTAGGACCCATTGTGTCTATCTCCTTTTCCCATAAAATAAAGACAAAAGGTAACAATTGGATGGGGGAGCAACCCGAATGTGTAATTACACCCCCCCCCTCCCATCCAAAGGTCGTAAAGCACAATTGTATATGTACACGACCATGCATAAAAGTTAGGTCCTAAAATAAGTAATACATAAAAAAATGGAGAATTTCATTGTCACAAGGGTTTGTCATTTTTACTAATGCCACAACACATCTATTCATGTGGACATGATGCATCCATTTTGATCATTGGATAGAAAGGATATGATCTATATTATCCATGCATCAAATTTTTAGAGCCTAAGTCAATCAAATACCCATGTTAGTATTGGCATGCATCTTGTGTGTATCTATGCATATGTACTAGTAATTTAGACATTAATGTGCACTCTCTCTATATTATCTTCTTTAATTATGATTGATCCTAGATACCTGAAATAATTATTTTACAGAGTCTTCCTCCCATAAATTTTCATTACCTCATTATCCATCCATTGTAAATAAAGTTAGGGTAATTTACAACGCCACCCCCTGGAGAATGCCAATATTATAAGGACACCCCCTCTCTTTCACCAAATTGGACTCGGACCCCCTGCCGTCAATCAACATTACAGAATATACCAAGAATGTTGATATCAGCAGTTCATATTTTTTTAAAATACCATTTTACCCTTAAAAATAGGGGAGTGCCGAAATTGCCCTTAAAGATTTTATTCCCAAAATCGATTGAAGAAGAAAACCTAACTCACAACCTAACTTTGAGCAGTGAATCAATAAAGTATGGAGACAAGCAGCCCTTAGAGCATGGATTGAACCAGTTGGAGGGGACGAAGAGTACTTTCAATTCTTCAAAAGGCTAGAAGAGCGGAACAGAGAAACATCAGGAAAAAAAAAAAGGGAGAAAAATCAGAGAAAGAAAAGAAACTCAGCTCTACTTTCAGCTGAACCGGGACGAAGCACAGAGAAAAAACATAGAAAAAAAAAAACTTCAGCCGAACCTGGTGGAAAAACAGAGAGAGAGAGAGAGAGA
>NW_024870634.1:236568-281505 GCF_013358625.1 Macadamia integrifolia
CCTCCCATCCAAAGGTCGTAAAACACAATTGTATATGTACACGACTATGCATAAAATTAGGTCCTAAAATAAGGTATACATTAAAAAATGGAGAATTTCATTGTCACAAGGGTTTGTCATTTTTACTAATGCCAAAACACATCTATTCATGTGGACATGATGCATCCATTTTGATCATTGGATAGAAAGGATATGATCTATATCATCCATGCGTCAAATTTTTAGAGCCTAAGTCAATCAAATACCCACGTTAGTATTGGCATGCATCTTGTGTATATCTATGCGTATGTACTAGTAATTTAGACATTAATGTGCACTCTCTCCATATTATCTTCTTTAATTATGATTAATCCTAGATACCTGAAATAATTATTTTACAGAATCTTCCTCCCATAAATTTTCATTACCTCATTATCCGTGCATTATAACTAAAGTTATACATTATATACTTTGTTGTTGTAAAATAAATATTAAAAAAAAAAAAAAAAAAAAAAGTTCTATTTATCTTAAAATCTTTTGATTCTAAGATTGATCTCTATAACTTCAACTTGGTTTTAATCACTGCTTTTGCTTCACCAATTAAAACAATATCATTAGCAAAAAAAATATAATAAGGAACCTGATATTTAATGCCTCTGGTAAAATCATCTATGATAACAAACAAGAGTTTAAAGTTTATCCTTAAAGTAACCCGATTATAATTGGGAATTCATACCTTAACTACTCACAGGTCTTACACTAGTCACCACACCATACATATTTTTAATTATTTTCACATGTTTACTCGAAATATTTTTCTTCTTTAGTACTTGCCAAATGAACTCTCTAGGAACTTTGTCATAAGGATTAATAAAGACCGTATTGAGATCTTTTTCGTAATATCTAAATTTTTCCATGAATCTCTTAAGTAAATAAATAGATTCTATCGTGGATCACTTTAGCATAAAACCAAATTGGTTCTCCATAATAGTAGTTTTTCATTTTAAGCGAATTTCAATAATTCTCTCATAATTTAATAGTATGCCTCATTAGTTTTATGCCTCCATAATTATCGTAGCAATAAATATCACATTTATTTTTATAAATCGAACCACAATGCTTCTCCTTTCATCTGGCATTTTTCTTGTGCTCGTAACCTTATTAAATAACTTGGTTAGCAAGATAAATCATAGATTCTTAAACTCTTCTCCATTTCTATTGGGACCCATGTGAACCTGGTGTCTTACTTGCTTTTAGCCTCCTTAAAGTTTCTTTTACTTCAAGTACCATAATTTTTTCGTATATCTATGACACGTGATGTTTTGATAGGTAACGTAATCTTCTGGAATACTATTACTTGAAATGTGATCTTCTGGAATGCTATTACTTGAAATGTTTTCATTTAGTAGGCTATAGAAATAATCTTTCCTTCTCTTCTTAATGTCTTCATCCCTTATTGGTAATTTACCATCTTTACTTTTAAGACTTCTAATATAATTGAAATATATACTCTTTCTTTCCCTTATTTTAGTAATTTTATAGATAGTTTTTTTCTTTTCCTTTATGCTCAGATTGTTATATTAATCTTCATATTTCTTCCCTCTCGATTTTCCTATTATTTTCTTAACTACATTTTTGACAAATTTATTCCATTTTTTAAATCATCTACATCCTTAGTTCTTTGCTATGTGGTAAGATTAGTTTTTATGTGGTAAGATTAGTTTTCTTAGGCTTAACGGTTGCTTGAACCTCATCATCCCACCACCACATCTCTTTATAGGTTTGTTATTTTCCTTTCGATTCACCTTTAGCAACCTTCTTAATATAAGTAGTCATTTTGTTCTACATTATATTCCCCGTTTGTTTAGAAGGGAGTGGGGGGTGGGAAAGACAGACGTATAGGTCCCATAGTATAGTGGGGTAGAAGACAACATAGGAAAGATGCAGTGAAATAACTGTAACATCCCACCCCATCTTATTTAGTTGGGTGGGGGTCGGGAGGAGAGAGAGAGAGAGAGAGAGAGAGTCTCGTATCCCATAAACACAATAGGAGAGAGAGAAGCGCAAGGAGCCATTGAACATTTTCCCCCCCACAAAGTCCCACCAATTTGATAAGACTTTGAAAGGGGGTGGGTGAAGGCCACATCAGCAGACAGGGAAAACTCATTTCCCAATTTTGTCTAAATACTTTTCAACCTCATCCAACCAAACAATACATTTTTCCATATTTTTTTAAAAATCCGTACAATAATCCCACCCAATCAAAACCCCCTAAACAAATGGGGCCTTTAGTGTCTCCATCAAAATCTCACCTTTCATTATTTGACCAATTTATCAGTTGTAAGGAAAAACATTGTTCACAAGACCTGCGTGGTATGGGGTTCTTTACCACATGGAATACCTTTCTAGTTTGGGGCTTTTATCAGATGGGCATCACGTATGGGAATCTTATTATTGCAGCCATTCAGAAATCCTGCACATGTATCCTTCTCTTAACCATAAGAGCACAATTATGAATATAACCATGTAAGCCTAGACAAACCATTGGGCCACTGCGATTTTAAGAGAAGACAAAGGTGAAAGGTGCAACTTTTCAATTGTCAAAGTGAGAGACGACCAAGAACAAAGGAGAAAATTGTTTAGAGCACTATGCCCCTTTTGGTTAAAAGTAATTCATAAGGAGTGAAAAAATGGCTGTGTGCAACACTTCAACATAACAATGCCCTGAAACCAAGCCCTCCCATCTACCCACTTAAACTGATCAGATCATTCATGACCATGAGAGACCATATGTATAAAAAGACTTCAATAGTTCAATCTCTAGAAAAACACAAATTGACTCACATGAATGACAATCTTTTCAACTTGATAATGTTTGAGTTACAGCTACTTACATATTTACACTTTTCCTCGGATACACCGAAGATTCTTCAATCTTCAAAAGCAAAAATTGGATCTCATGAATGACAAGCTTTTTTCAATCAAATAAACTTGATAATGTCTAAATTACAGTAACATAAATATTTACACTTACCCTTGGATACATGCCGTGGAGGTGAAAACGAGAGGCAAAAAACTTTCTTACTTCCAGTCAGTCTTGGCCCCTCCATCATCTGAGCAGGACTTTTCGGGGCCTTCCGCAACCTGTGATATGTTGTCCAAATCATCCTCCCCGCAATGTACCATCTGCTGGGAAACTAATCCTACCATACCAACAGTATTTTCAATGGCACCAACATCTCTTATTCCACTATAAAGTCCCCTGCTTTCTACAGCAAGGTTACCATGTTTTTTGTCAGTGCTGTTCAAAACAACAGGTATAACGCCCATCAGTTGTGGATTTGTCTTTGTCGAACTAATGAGCAACCGAAGCGTTTCCCTTGCACCCTTCTCTACCACTGATTCTGTTTCTGTGATCAACGGGCCCACAAGGTTTGAGTGCAAAGATGGTACAGGGGTTGAAAGAGGCCCTGCAGTGACCAAGTAGCCTTGACCTGAAGAGCAGACATCAAGAATGTGCACTATAGGGTCACACATCAAGGGAGTGAAAGTTTGAATCTGCTGAGAGCTTGCTGCACTGATGATCGAAGAAACTGGGAGAGGTAACTGATTCACTGGGTCAGGCAGGAAAGCAGGGAAATCCAATGATATAATACCAGTGACATCAACAGAACTCTTTGGTGGGAACAGGGGGCTAGGGGAACTCATGTCGAATGACAAGGAAGACAAAGTCGGCAGAGACAAAGAATAATCACTCAATGGGATAGGCAGTTGTGGAAGTGTTGCAGAGCATTGCAAGGTTGATGTGCGGGGAGGGCACCAGCAGTAGTAGGGAGAATAATTTGAACTACTCTTGGATGGAATTTGGGATGACAATGGAGTTAATGCTGGTAGAGAATCCGGCTTCCCAAGAGATCGCAAGAAGCCTAATGGCCGTAGGGGCTGGGATCCACTGACCTCCACAAGACATCCTTGTGCAGCAGATTTGGAAGCAACAGGTAGGTTCTCAACTGAAAGATGACCATCTCCCCGCCGCTTGATCTTTTCTCTAGAAACAGTTTTAGCAAGGGAAACGTTCCTTGGAAAGCCATCCTTGAAAGAATTAGATCTTGGGCTGAGGCTGCCTTGATAGAGGGCATGAGTTTTTGCTACTTGACTACTGTTGTATCGTGCACGGCATGGTTTTGTAGATGCAGGCACAAGTTGGGTGCTCTGGTCCAACTCAAGGGAGTTAGATACAGTATCCACTGAAGAAGATGAGACATTTGCATTTGCTTGGGTAGTGCTCACTGTTGATCCAATTAGATAAGCACGGAGATGAGTTGCAAAGCAGTCAAGGCGTGACTCACTGATTCCAGTTAGCTGAGCTAGAGAAGGCTTCCTCCTAACAATATCCTTCATCTGTGCATAGAAAAGGAAAATGAGGGCCCACTATGCCAAAATTCTACAAACACATCCTGGATTATATTGGTCACTGAAGAATTAATTACACATTTATACCTTTGCAAGCAACTCCATGCCAAGGAGCTTTGATTTCTCCGAGCACCAGAAGTACAAGACTTTCCCATCTGGTAGCTTTATACAGAAAGAACGACCAGAATTGTCAGCTGGGATATCTTCTATTACTACAGAGCTTTCAGAATTGCTACTCAATGTTACTACTTTCTCTGAGCAGCCATCATCCCCAGCAAATGATATTCGCAAATCAGATGTGGGCAAAAGAGTGATATAGAAATTTCCCCTATGTGAAGGAAGAAGAGGAACGTATAAATTAGAAACATTTAATAACAACTAAAGGAGGTATAAGAATACAAGTAAATGAAGTATAAAAAACAACTAATATAGATGAAAATAATTGTCTACAATTAATGAGTATGAATGGAGATTTCATCTTCTCCATGAATCATAAGTTCAGTACTTTCTAATTTTTTGGATACTCAGAACTTTTTATGTTAATCAAAATGGTCAACGTGTCACACATGGTAACCTCCTGATAGATGGATTAGATCAAGTTGGTATACATGTTTTGAAGTTATTGGAGATGAGTGGCTTAGGCTTGCAATTGTGTGCAAATGTTAGGTCATTTGATTTAAAAATTTTACTCGTATACCTATCAACATTTCTAAACATGCAAAGGCATCATAATCACCCAATTTTAAAAAGTTATTTGTGAAATTCAACTTAAATTATTAGCAGTTCCCAAAGGTGGCAGCGACAGTGGGGCAAACCACTACGAAAGTAACGAAACTGGTTACCGAATGGCATTCCACCTAGTCTATCATTGAAACGTGAAACAGGCTGGTACTAACACTCATACATCATCGGTAACATCTGAGAGGTACATGAAGCAGTCCAAGATAAGCAGCTGCCTCTCCACCCCACCCCACCACCCACAGGAGGTGGTAGGAGGACCCTTCCTGGGGTCATCACATCCTGGTGGGCCTCCAAAGGAACTACAGTTTGGCCCAATACTCCCAAATATTATGCCAAGAACCAAAACTAAGGCTTACACTTCACCAGTTTTCTGCAGAACTGGTATGACTACTGGTCTATCACTGGAAGGAAAGAAATGTTACTTTATATTTGACCATCCAATAAATGTAACTAGATAGCCTAAATATTTTTGAGTAATAAATTAGTAACTGAAATCCAAGAAAAGAAAACTAATAGAGGATTTGTACAATAGATATAGCCTTTGAGATTGTCGAAAATGACCCACAAACATATTTAATGAAAGAATATCTTGGTCAGTCAGTTCAGCATGGTTAGCTAGCACAACTATTCAAGAGTATTTAGAAATCAAAACAAAAAGGATACCATCTAAAACACCAAAACTTTAAGAATGCTAATACTTACTACTAATCAAATAGAAATAAAAGAAATCCTAATGCCTATTGAGTATAACTCCCAATGGAGCTCAATGATTGCATTGCTTACACAGAAGTAATTCTAGAAAATGTAATTGCAACAACATTTAAGTGATTACAGAAACAAAACACTTGTATAATATAGCATAATTTGTGTAACTGGTGCATATGAAGAGCAATAAAAATTTATACATGAATATGCACAACACGATTGGTTTCAAACAAGATCAACTGAATCAGTGAGTGTACAATCTTAGTTCTTTACAGTTAGGTTGGTAGGTCCAATTCTAATAATCTATCCACGACTGTTAGTGAAAAATCTAAATGCAGTGTTAGTTTTTACACCACCACCTTTTCCACTTGATTGTAGTTTTTGTGTGGGAAACAGGATATCAATTATCCAGCCATATTACCCTTCCAACTCCTCAGCATATGTTTGTGCAGATTATTGTTTTCTTTATCTTTTGAAAGAGTTTGGTCTTAAATAGCTTCTTCCTCTAATTTTTGTGCAGTATGCAACAGAAGATACTGACACGTATTCAAGGAATAGATGTACTCCTACAACACCAACCTAAGTAGCCTATCTACACACTTCTTAATCAAGTCATGCAGAATAAATAAACTCTGTCAAAACCAAATAATACTTTTAAAGAATAAATTCCCTGGAAATATAAAACACTGATGTAGATCTAGAAATAATAATCTACCATTAATGGGTACAACAAGACAATACCAATAGCAAAGAACGAAGCTGCTGTCACTAACAAATAGAGGAACCAATACAAGATTGGTTCAAGGGTCCTAAAGCTTTCTCTGAGTACAAAATTCACTCCCAAAATACAATCAGGGTGATTCTATCCCACACAAAAGAAATAGTAGCTGGATATGATAAGATGGAACTACACAATATGGGGACATGAAACTACCTTCACCTCCTCTTAATTCAGAGATCATAACAGAACATCACAAACGCCCACTTTACCTACAAGTACAGAGATATATTCATTTGGAAGGATGAACAATGCCACCATTAAGAAGCTGAAACATGAAATCCTGCAATTTCTGTAATCACCAACAAATACAGGACATATTTTCCAGCCCATTTATATTTAGTAGTGAACTTACACTAGTGGTCAACGTTTCAATCAAATAAGATACCTTCCACATTAAAAATATTCGCTCTAATAAGATATCAAATAGAATATTAAAACTAAAACGATAAATGTTCTTGATTGGACTGAATTAAACCTGCGTGAAAAAGCAATGCAAGAAAAAAGCGTAATACAAAAGAAGCAAAAATAACAACCACCATATGATCGTGGACTTTCCAGATATGAAAGAATCATTAAAACTCCAAGAAGAGGAGGACAACATTGTTTCTGAACCCTTTGATTGAGAGCTAAACATAGTGATAATAATTATAAGACCAACCTTAATGGTGCCTCCTCATGTTCACTTTGCACTTCTTAGTCATATCACATTCTCATTCCAAGATGAAGTGGTTCCAGAACAGACCAAATAGGACCCATCAGGCAAAACTCGTCAAGAGATGGTCAAGCTGCACAAATGCATCTGCATGTGCATGTAAAGGGCATTCAACACATGCCACCCAAAAGGAAAGCATCCTTGACAAAGAGAGAAGCCCAGTACAATTACGAAAGAAATGCATTAACTACTATAAAAAACATCAGAAATTTATCTCCAATTTTCAAGAAAATATCAAGAAACTTGTACGGTATGGGCCACTTTTTTTCCAAAATAACTAGTTAGGTTACGCTAGTCTTGTCAAACTATGATTTAGCATACATACACTCAGAAAAGACGAACTCCATGAAAATTCTTTCATGCAGGGACCATTCATCTCCCCCACACTCCAAAAGGCCACCTGAAGACCAAACACATAAGATGTCTTACTCATTCCCTCTATATCTAATACCCCCTATAGAAAGCGGAAAGAAAATGACAGAATAATGATGCATATGGAACTAAGCTAATATAATGCAAAACTATGAGGAAGCCACAAACTATTTAGACATGAAGGAATAAGGCAACTATCAGATCAGTAAATAACCTGAATGCAGTCAGATGCAATGAATGAACTGTATCACATGACATGTACCAGTCCATTGCATATTTTAGGCTCCACATCACAACGCCTACATAAGGTATTGCTGTGCATTATAACATATGATCAATCACAGTTGCAAAGAAACAAACAGAAAGAATGAACAACTCGCTCTATGCATGGAATTATGCTGCATAACTTGCTAATCGACAAGCTGAAGCATAGTTTAAGATTTCGCGAAATTCCACAATATAGTGCAATACTGAAGGGATACAGAATTTTGATAAAATTTTTGGTGTTTCACCAAAATTTCAACAAAAAAAAAGTAGTTTAGCTTTATAATAAAAATACCCCATTTCAAATGAATTTCAACCTATTTTGCTGGTTTCGCTACTTCGACAGAAAGCCCTGCGAAAACTGTGATATTTGAGATTTTTGGCCAAATCGCTCCAATACAAGCATAGGATTAGTTATTGGAAAGGAATGCATTGGAAGCGACAATTTGCTGTGTTATTGGAAGATTTAAGAAAAATTCGAAGTTGAATGTACATCACTTTTCAGAGATCTATACCCTAGGTGAGGGTACCTCCAGTCTGTTGACGATTCCATCTATAGGACCATTGTGGAGGAGTTCGAGTGTTTCTTCCACCATACTATGACAATACCAACATTTGCAAAACAATCAGAGGATAACTTGCTTTGGCAGAAAAATGAAACTTCTAGTGGCTTTGATGCCCAAAGCTCGATGTGATACTAGGACTCTAGGATGGGAATAGGGGTGACTTGCTTGTATTCTTGACTCCTGTTAGAGTATATAGGGCATGTATCTGTTGGAGGGCTATGGGTGACCATAGACCTCCATACCATGGGATAATATTTGATATATCTTTGTAAGTGTCCTATTGGGTTTAGGATAGTTGTTAGCTAAGTTAAAGTTAGTTTCCTATTTTAATTATGAATTCTACTTTCCCATTTGGGTTATGACTATGTAATAGGTAGTCTATATATTGAATAAAAGGGGAAGTCCCAACCACACGATTGTGACTCCCAAGTTACACCAATCTCTTTGTCTCTCTCTTCTTTCTTCTTCTTTCATTCTGGTTCTCAAATCTTTACATGGTATCAGAGAGTAACAAGTTTCTGGTTTGAGAGTCATTCAAAGGTGTTATGCTACTAGTGAAGCTCTAGTTCAGAGAAAAATGAGAACTAGGGTTTCAATGAAGGTTTGATGCAAATTGTGTCTAATTTTGTTCGTGTATGTCCTCAGTTCTCGCTACTCTAGTTCGAGTTTTGATGTGAGAGAAGTCAGGTTCATGTCGGTTCCTTTTCTGGTGTGCTTCCTGCTGGTGCTATCCTGTTATCGTATAGTGATGTTGCTGGAATTGATTGCTAAAGATTTCAGTTTGCATTGTAGAGTGTTGATGGTGTCGATTTTCTGCTGGAGTCGATTGTTGGAGAGATAGTCGACTGCATCTAGTTTGCTGCTGGGTTTATCGAGAAGAAACCCAAATCGTTCTTTGATCTCTGCTGGTTGAAAAGGGGATTTCTCTCGCTGTTACAATCATATGATTGTTCCTCTGAACTAGAGTTGCTGATCCCTTGTCCTGATTATCGAACTTTTTGCTGGTCTTTTGCTATGTGCTATTGATTGATAGTGTTGATTTTCCACATGGTTACAACCATGAGTTCTTATGATTTTCTGCCACCGATCTACTGATATGGGCTCTGAAGAAGAAGTAGAAGACTTTCTAATTTTCTGCTATGGAGGGTTGAGACAACCTGGTTTCTTGCTGGTTGCATGTCACTTCTGATTTTCTGATGTTGCATTGCTGCAACCACTCGTTGTTCCTTGCAAGGTGAATAACTGAAATGTTGCTCAAGGGTTGCGAAAATTTTGCAACTGATTTGCTTGTTTCTCGGCTGTGATCTCTTGGTCGAAGGGTTGAAATCTGGTTATTCCTGGGTTTCCGCTGCTTCTATTCCTGCTTGGAAATGAAGGTTGAAGACAACCCAATTTGATTTGTTTTTTCCTTAAATCGTGCCCTTCAACCAATTTTCTTTTGCTTCCAAGAATACCCTTTCTTCTTAAATATGACATCCTCTTGTGAGTTGTTTCTTTGTTAAATTGACATCCTTTCCTTTCTTTCCGTCATTACCCCATGTGACATGTGTCATCATTCTTCTTTAGTCCCCACGTTACCTTGTTTTAAGGCATGAAATCTTATTTTTATTTGTGTTTTTATATTACACCTGCTTTATGTCACTATTACCTCTAATCCACCCTTTGCCTTATTTTATTGTCTCTTCCCAGTTTACCCTTTTGCCTTGGCTAGGCTTCTACCTGAATGTCACCTAAATTACAGTCATACCATCCCCTTTTCAATTTTGGTTAATTGCAATGATGCCATTCTTCCTTATTTTTGGCTATTGTGTGTTTGGATGGGCCAATAATTGTGGTCAATGATGGGTTTTAAACCCGGAATTGATGGATTAATTACAAAATTGCCATCGACTTTGGGTTAATTTAGTTCTATTGTTTGAAGTGGGTCTGTATCAAATCCAATTGAGTATTTTGACCTGGGGTTCTGCACCAATTGGGGAATATATGAAGTACTTACAGAATTGCCATTTGATATATATATGCCAAATTGTTGATTTGGTGGGCCCAAGATCGCCTCAGTTTGGAATTTGTATTTTTTGGGAAAATTGGTACTTCTATGCGTAGTAATTGGAGTTCTTTGTTCAAATTTGCTACCGTCAGGGGGGAGAATGGAAATTATTTTGTTATGTAAGCTCTTGGTTATGGGATTCTTTGTGATAGTGGTTATTGGAAAATATTGCCCTTGTGTGCTACATGTGAGGGGGAGATTCAAATTATTGTCTGCTCAAGATTATTCGTTTGAAGACCTTTATGCTCGTGTGTGTGTCCTCAGCAACTATTTTATCTTTCGAAGATGGTATATTCAGCAACCTAATGTTGTCTGGTATATTCAACAACCTAATGTTGTTTGGTCCCCAGCGACCTAATGCTGCCTATTTATCTGTGGAATTTTTTGGAAGAACTTTATTTGAGGCTCGTGAATACTTTTGTTGTAGCTATTGAGAGCTACAGTTTCTGTTGGAACACCTTCTTTGAGAAGGTCTTTCGTTGTTAGAATGCCTGCTTTCAAAGGGATTTTCGTTGATATTGGAGTGCCTTCTTTGAGGACTTCCGTTGCTTTTGGAGTTGATGATGGCTTTATGATGGTTGACTGGAATTCTTTCCGTGATCATTGGAGTTCTTGTTGATCCAAGCTAGAGCTTTTTGTTGCTATGTGCATACTCCAGCTTAAGGGGAAGCATAGTATATGAGAGCATGTATCGGTTGGAAGGCTATGGGCGACCATAGACCTCCATACCATGGGATAATATTTGATATATCTTTGCTAGTGTCCTATTGGGTTTAGGAAAATTTTTAGCTAAGATAGAGTTAGTTTTCCTATTTTGATTATGCATTCTACTTTCCTATTTGAGTTATGACTATGTAACAGGTAGTCTATACATTGAATGAAAGGGGAAGTCCCAATCACACGGTTGTGACTCCCAAATTATACCAATCTCTTTGTCTCTCACTTATTTCTTCTTCTTTGATTCTCGTTCTTAAATCTTTACAACTCCCATATCTTTGACTCTTTGTAATGAACCATGTACGGTATATCACATTTAATAATTACGAAATGGTTTATAATTTTATTTCCTAATGCATATTTTTAAGTTGTTTAAATTGAATTAGATGTGTTCTAGTACTAAATTTTGTGTGGAATAGGTCATATTAGAGAACGTATACAGCAGCATATAGCATACACTACCATCTGAAGTCAAACTATCATTTTTTTTTTTTAATCTAACGGTTCCATTATGTTTAGAGGGCCTAAAATGGGGTTTCCTAAAAGTTTCAGAACCTAATTTGGCCATTTGGACCTTGAAAACCTCCACCGAAATTTATAGCACCAAAATTTCAGTGCCAAACCCTTGAGCTATAGGATGAAGTAACTATGAAAATATATTGACTGCAATAATATGTATAACCATGAGAGTCTAAGATACAATTCAGTTAAAAAGAACAACAATATAAATTACTGTGTATGGCTAAATTACCTTGACAGAAAGAATACTTGACCAATTATCCATCATAATGAACGGGTAACAAGAAAAAATAAAAGGGGGGGAGCACTGAACCAGTTCGCCATGCCTAGATTATAAATAAATTCAAAATGTATTATCATGCAATGCTTAGAAACAGCCACAAATATTTCTTGGGGCTGAATATCAGACCGCAGAGGGTTCACACAGAAAAATCCCGTCCCCATATAAATTTTTGCACAGATACAGGACATAACAAAGTACTTCAATACTAAAAATTATAGAAGAGACAAAATGACAAATGCAGGCACACTATTTCTTCTGAAAAAATAATGTTTCAAACTGCAAGTTCAGAGCAAATCAGACATGTATATACATGATGTGGGAAGCATATCTGAATTAAGATTTCATACTTAAATAACTGGTAACCGAATTCAAATGACTGTCATTACCTTGTAGCGGTTGGAAACAAAAGGGTTCCTTGCTTGACGACCTTCCCTACACGCATGGTAACTAGAGGAATACACAAACATCTCGCCAGTATACCAACTTCCGGGACCTCAAAATGCTGTTCACAAATCAGGATGCAACAAATCAATGGTGCAACCGAAAATAATATTATGCACAAATCTTTCCCTCTTCCTCTCCCTATGCACAATTGAGGTCATGATGGATATTCAAGTACACTGTAAACAAACCTGACTTATATGCGCCAGCAAGCTATCATCCGTAATACCACTCGAGACATTCAGTTTCAGCAACGGCTTCAGCCTTTCATCGGCACGGCAACCTCCCATAACCTGCACATCCAAGGCCTGTAGCCACTGAAGGATGCCGTTTCCTCGATCGGTACTCTGCAGCAACAGATCTTCATCACCCTCATCCCTGAAGATACCCCTAAGCCTCTCGGTAAGATCTCGTTCATTTCCAGAGATTCTCCTAATCCCCCGCGGAGTAATCGAAGGGCCGCTAGAACTAACACAAGAGGTTTCAGATTCCCTCGACGAAACACCAACAGCAGCGGATTCATCAGAAACCTCATCGGAAGTTTGATTCAAACGATCCGATCCCTCAATTTTATTCTCATCAATCGAACCTTCTCTCTTTGGGTTTTCCATTTCAAATCTCAGGAATAAAATTTTGTGAATTTTTCTTTTTTTGTCCCAACGAAAACTCCGATTCGCTCTACAAAACCTTTCAAACTTCTCGATATCGAACAAGAAAGGTAATCAAGAGAAGCTGAAAGTCTGAAACTGAGACAAATCAATCGAGACAACCACAAGAATATAGAGAATCTAAGCAAGAGATCGGAGTATAACTAACACCGGACTCCAACCCTATCGTTCTTGGAACTGAAAGAGAGATAAAAGAGATGGGGCAAGCGATCGGACTCGAAAAAAGTTATACATTATGCCTAAATGGCGCTTTATATCCGGCCTCAATTTTCATTCCTGCCAAGTCATGCTCGCGTGGAGCAACCGACTTCCAACACAATCCCACGTCAGCGAGAAATTTCCACGGCTGCGATGACGCCCCTTGAAGTCGTCCGCTTAAGAACGCTCAGCCGTTGGATTCAGAATGGGATTACCAATTTGCATTTCAACGCATGTGATTGATTGAGATTGTTCTAATCACCTGTATAACTGCATGCTTCCTCCTTGAATTTGAAATTCTTGCCCAACCATGACCTAAATGGTTATAATTTGAAACACTTATTATTTTCTGATTGTTTTTTGTCTTATTTTAAAAACAAATTTAAGGTATCATTACGTAATTATCAGAAGATATCATTATTTTACATATTTTTATAATATATTTGTAAAATGATGATAAAATTTACTTTTTTTCCCCGTAGAGATGATAAAATTTATTCTTATTAAATGATAAAAAAAAAATATGTTGTACTAAAAAGGTCAAAAATAACAAAATTATATTTATTATTATTATTATTATTATTATTATTATTATTATTATTATTATTATATATTGTGTAATCATACCTTAAAGAATGTTAACTTTTTTTTTTTTTTAATCTCAAGAATGTGTAGCTATAAAGATTTTAGGGTCCCTTGAGATTTATTTTTTTTGATTAAAGTGGCTCTCTTGAGATCTTAGCACCACTTAGAGTAGTTAACAGCACCTTTCAAAGAGACAAGCAGAAACTAAAGTAGTAGACAAGTTAGCTCTCTCCTTTAGACTTATTCAAAAACAGAGATTTCTAATCACGTGGGCCTGTGAAGCACAACCATTGTTCATCCATTAAGTTGGCATGGAATATGCAATTATAGATCTATACTAAATTTTTTTTTTTTTATGTGTTTATCTATCTCTTGAAATTATATCGTTGTTCTAATGTATATATCATGTATAATTTTCATGAAAGGCATGCTAGTCATTTTGTTCCCACATGTGTCTAGCGTCTTCCCATATAAATTGTTTTCCCATTTTAACAAGGCCTCTTTCGTTTGATGGGGTTAGCCTAGGGTGGAAATTAAAGGGTGGGATAGTTGTTCGAACTATTCCACTATTCCACCCCATGAGATATGAGGGGTATGGTAACCTTCGGGTGGGATTTTGTTTAGACAACAAAAATAATTGTGCATTTCTTGTCGGCCAAAGTGGCTACCAATTTCTCCGACCCCCACCCTTCGCATGGGACTTTGATAGTAAAGACTGAGGAAAACATTTGGAGATAGGCTAATGTCTCAATTGCACATCAACCACTCACCCAAGAAAACCTATTTGCCCAACCGCTACTCGCACCCACCTTTGCTCAGCCACTACCCCACCATTGCATCAACCCGTCTGATCTCCGCCCAACTTCTCTTTGAAACTCATCTCTGCAATACTCTTTTGTAATTGTTTGATAAGATGGGCTAATAATAAGAAGAAGGAGGAGGAGGAGGCATGGATTGAAAAAAAGATGATAGAAGGAGGTCTGGACTCATGGTTTCAAGTATTGATATCATTTCGGTCATATTGTATTGGTATCGGCTGAGATCAATCTTTGATTCCTGAATGATCCAAATTGGCTATCTATATCGTTTCAGGGTAAAACAGTAAACAAAAAAGTATTTTTCTAAAAAGTAAGTGGTAAAAATGACAAATATGCACGGTGACTCTCAGATCGGTATCAACAGAGATCGATACCAGTACCAATACCAATAACTAAATCCATGCATGGATTGCAAGATTAGGAGAAAAAAAAAAAAAAAGGAAAATTGAAGAAGAAGAAGAAGAATGGTCTTAGGGGACTTTTAGCAATCGACACAGTAATTAAGAGGGATAGTGAAGCGATGGTCACGCAAGTGCTTCGACACCTCTTCATCGCCATTGTCTTTGTACTCACTTTTCCCTCCAACATCTGAAACCCTCACCCTCTGGAACTTTTCCTTCCACCGAACAATCAAATGGCTATTTGGAATGGTAAACTTCACTTTTTCCTCTGCCTGTTTATCCTATCGCATACCCCACTATCCTATGGGTCTCACTACCATTACATTCCCACCCCAATGTGTCTACTAAAAGTGGGGGGCCTAAAGGGAGCCTGATACTATGTATGGTAGCCAAGAAAAGGAAAACAAAACAAAACAAGAAAATTACAAAAGATATAATAGGACAAAAAAATAATTATATAATGATTTTTTATGTGTCTATCTCTCTCCTCAAATTCAAATATTTAATTTTTTTTTTTAAACTACAAACATAATAGGGAAAAAAAAGAACTCTAAGAAGGAAAAGAAGATGAAATTACCACTCCACCCTCATAACAAAATAGATATCCCACTACTTCTATGTAAATCTCATTGGTCTCCATGCTGACCATGCTTCCCTTTAATCCTTTCCTTTTTTCAGTTTGACCTAGGGGTGCAACAGGGCCGGGTTGGGCTGGGTTTCTTAAAACCCTAGCCCAACCCTGAGTCCCCTTAACTGGGCCCAAACCCGCCTTGACCTGACTCAGGGCAGCAAAACTTCAACCATGGCCTTACCTTTTAGGTTTCAACCCAATCCTTACCTGTCCTGATTGGCCTTGATTTTTTAGGGCCAGGCCAGGATGACTCTGACCCTGACCTTGGTTTGCCATCAAAAGTTGAGTACACCCTGACCCTGACCCTGCAAGATATGAAATAACTTAAAAATAAAAAATATTCATAATAAAGAGGGGATAAAAAATATAAAGTTACAAATTTTTTCGTAAAAGAAGAAAGAGAGATCTTGTTATTTGGTAAAAAAAAGCAAGAGAGATTGGTGAGAAGATATATTAGGAGTTTTGAGTTGTCAATGATTCAATGTCAAATAATATATAAAATTAGGTTAAATTTAGAGTTAACATCAGGGTCACAAACATGGTCAACATCAGGGGCCAAAATTAGGGCCGGGTTAGATCCGTACTTGTTCGTGATCAAGGCGAGCCAACGGCGGGTTAAGGTCGTCACCCTAGATCGACTTTAACTGGAAATCAAACTCACACGTGCGCATTTTAAGGGAAGCAGACACGTGCCCACTTCCATAGGAATCTTTTTTTTTTTTTAGAAACTTCCATAGGAATCAGCACCCTCATAGAATGATTCAGGAGCACGTCCACGTGTATTCTAACCATCTGATTCTGAGAAAAGTAAACGGATAACGCTTTAACGTCCAAAACTGGAGGATGGGAATTTAGAAAATGTTTTCGAGTCAACGTAAATGAATCAAACGGTCAAAATTCGAGTAAGAACTCTGCTCGGAACTGGGTCCTTCTCTCTTTTTTATATATTATCGCTCTATGTGTTGCGTATATCCCTACCTGCATCGACCGATCATAAACCAGAGGTATATATGTTTCTGGACGAAGTTTCTCTCCATTCTAATCAAATCCAGTTCTAAGAAATGCCGGCGATTGAATCTTTGAAACCTGTAACTTATCGGAAATTCTCTGCAAGTTCGAATTTTTATGTAAAAGAAACTGCGAGATTGAACTTCTGGTGCGGTCGATCGAGGGTTCTTCCTCTGAAACCGCTTCGTTTTGGTGGGAACTCGGCCTCTTTTTCTGTGATTAGTACCTACAGGCAACCTAGGGTTTCGAGAAATATTGGAAGATTTGATTCTTGGGGAGGTTTTTTGAACAACCAGAGATGGAGAGAGAGGAGAATTCGGGTGAATAGCTCTTGTGAGCAAGATAGCGATTCGAAGACTAGTTCGAGTGAGAAGGGCGAAGGGCAGTCGAGTGATAAGGAAGGAGTTAGTAAGCCATCCACTGCTTCGTCTTCTTCTGCACCTTCGCCTCGTCGTGAGAAGCAAGGAAAGAGTGGGTGGTGGAAGGGAGCGAAGTGGCAATGGCAACCTATAATTCCGGCTCAGGAGATCGGGATATTGCTTCTGCAACTGGGTATTGTCATGTTTGTCATGAGATTGCTTCGGCCAGGAATTCCTTTGCCTGGTTCGGAACCAAGGACCCCGACGA
Source organism: Macadamia integrifolia (assembly GCF_013358625.1). Classification (NCBI taxonomy): domain Eukaryota; kingdom Viridiplantae; phylum Streptophyta; class Magnoliopsida; order Proteales; family Proteaceae; genus Macadamia; species Macadamia integrifolia. Next base: position 254,045 of record NW_024870634.1, read on the forward strand.
CCTTTGTTAGCGTCCCTTATAGTGATTTCTTGAGCAAAATCAATAATAATCAGGTCCAGAAAGTGGAGGTTGATGGAGTTCATATCATGTTTAGACTGAAATCCGAACCTGGAAGTATGGAGAATGAAGTGATTGGCACTAGTAAATTACAGGAAACAGAGGCTTTGATACGAAGTGTAGCTCCAACTAAGCGAATTGTCTTCACAACGACGCGTCCGAGCGACATAAAAGCTCCGTATGAGAAAATGCTCGAGAACGACGTAGAGTTTGGGTCTCCAGATAAGCGCTCGGGTGGATTTTTCAACTCTGCCTTGGTAAGATCTAATGAATGACTGCTCTTTCAATGTGACTGCATAGTTCATACTGCTGTTTACTTTTCCGTGAAATGTCTTATTTACAAATTACACAAGAAAATGTATTTCTTTTCCCATTATATAGCTTGGACAAGCATACTATGGCAATTGAGCCTGGAATTCGGCTTGACGTCTAAGATCTATATCAAGAATTTCTCACTGGGATTGTGGGGCCAGAATTATGACATGGAGGGGCTCTACAAATTCCTGTCAACACATTCTTCTGGAGAATGTATTGGGGGTCCTAAAAATTCTTGTCAACGCAAGCTCCCGGAGACTATAATATTGTTATCGGTTTTGTAAATTGCTTATGATAAGTGCTACCATTGGAAGTCCAAACAATACCCTTCTCAAATGTGTTGTTTACTGTTTCTACCAGCTGTGTCCATTTTTTATCATCTTGATGTGAACTTGTTGTGGTGTCCAACAACATGGATAGAAGGAGTCTGACTCGACAACCCTAAAAATTTCAATCAAAGGATAGACTTTAGGAAATTAATGGTTGTGGTGCTATTATTGATGATAATCACACTATAATTGAAAGAAATCAATCAGAAGGAATATGCTTAGTGGAGCTAGGCCTTTTAGGTTTGGGTAAAATTGTTTGTAACTGAGCCATAACAGATTTTGTAATCTCTTTTCTAACCATAGTTGTCAATGTGCCACCTAGACGTCTGTTGATTTAGTGCTATTCCCAAACAGGGAATAGCGCTAAAACACCACCTACGACAGGGACATTTTGGTCCCTGTCAGTTTTGTTTGTCCTATTTTGGTCTTTTCCCTTTGTAAGTGAGGGGCTGTATTGTCTCTTTTTGTGACATAATGCTATATATCCTTATGAGAACCTAAGATTACATTCATATTGAATTAATCTTAGGTTGCTCTCTATTCTTGAGACTACCTTTGGTTACTTCATCTTCTTCCTCTCTTCTTCTCTTTTCTCTCTTTCTTATCATTCTTGTTTCTGGTTTTCTGGTTTAGCTACAGCTTCTGAGATTGTAACATGGTATCAGAGCTGCTGTAGTTAGATTAATCAAGTTCCGAAGACAAGAAATCTGCTGGTTGCGATCTAGGAGTTCTTCTTCTTTGTGCACAGCCACTTATTGCTGCAACTACTATTATCTAATCTCTAATGGAGTGATTTCTCCTTTGTCAAGATCTACCTTACCTTTACTGTTGGAGTAAGTGGCTGATTGCTTGATGATTTGAAGCCACCGCCTCTCCTTGCTTTATTTTACCCTATCTATATGATGGCGGCCAGGTTTGAGGCTGTTTTTCTTGATTGATTGATCTATTTTATCCTACCTATATGAGTTGTTTGATGCATATAGTCGCTTACTTGTTGCCGATATATTCTGTTGATACCTACATGGTCAGATATGAATTGTGGTATGGAATGTTGGATTGATTGCTAAGTTTTCAAATCTGAATTGCTTTACTACCTATCTGGATACGTCCATCCTATTGCTTGCTAGCTGCGCTACTTGATTGTCATGGCTGGGATTGTGCCTGCTACTACTTCTACTGTTTCTTCTACTATTGCTTCTTCTGCATCGGATAATATCAATGTCCAGATCACCTCTATCAAGCTCAAAGGGAGCTCGAACTATTTTCTTTGGGCTCAATCTGTGAATGTGTATTTGTTAGCTAAAGGCAAACTGAGCTATACCACTTCTGAGGCTCCTTTGGCTGATGATGCTAAGTATGACAATTGGATGAAAGAGAATGCCTTAATTCTGATCTGGTTGTGGAACAGTATGGAACCAGATGTTGCTGTCAATGTTATGTTCCATTCTACAGCCAAGGGAGTATGGGATGATCTGAAAGAAACATACTCCCAAGAGAAGAACATAACACGGATCTATGACATATATGAGAAGCTTTTTCAGTTTCGTCAATCTGACAAATCTCTCTCTAAGTATTACAATGCCTTTAAGGGGATGATGGAAGAGTTTAATGTCTTCCAACCCCTGACTACTGATATTGAGAAGTTGAAAGCTCAGCAGAATGAGTTCTTTGTTTCCAAATTTCTGGTTAGACTGAATAGTGATCTGAAGGCAGTAAAGGGCCATCTACTTGCTGGTGATACGGTTCCTACTTTGAATGATGCTTTCTCATGTCTACAATGTATCACCTCCTTATCCAAATCTGATCAGCCTTCCAGAGATAATTATGCACTATTTGCTAACCGTGGCGGTGGGCGTGGTAGCGGAGGACGTGGTCCTATAAGTCGAGGTTCTAGTGGACAGTCCTCGGATTGCACCGGTCGTCAGTGTACTCATTGTGGGAAACCTAACCACACTATAGAGACGTGTTGGGCCAAGCATGGCAAGCTAGAATGGGCAACTCAGTTAGCCAATCATGCAGTGTCCGATGATGGTATTGATACTGTATCCCCGGCGACTACTACTCCTACACCTGCTTCAGGAGATTCTTCTACTAGTATGCACGATGACATCAACCAGTTACTCCGGTACTTGCACTCTCTTGAGGCTTCTTCTAATACATCCCATGGTGCCTCCACTTCCACTGCTACCCTTGTGTATGTAGGTACATTAGCCTTTCTTTCCACTACATCTACCCCCTGGATCATTGATTCAGGTGCTTCCGCTCACATGACTGGTAAGTCATCACTATTTCAGACCTTCTCATCCAGTACTAATTCTACATCTATCATTCTTGCTAATGGTACATCCACCCCTGTCCTTAGACATGGTATTGTTTCTCCTACTTCTTCATTGCAACTATCGTCTGTATTACATGTACCTCAATTTCTATTAAGTCTTCTCTCTGTGAGTCAATTAACTAGATCTCTCAATTGCTCAGTAACTTTTTTTCCCTCTTATTGCATTTTTCAGAATCTTCACTCGAGGAAACGATTGGTGGAGGGTGTGAAAATGATGGATTGTATTACCTCAATAGTGGCTGTCCTCCCACTTTTGCTGCTGCTGCTGCTGTTGTTGGGGATGTCTCTCCATTTCAATGGCATTGCCGTCTAGGACACTTGGCCTTACCTAGACTACAACTTTTATTTCCTAGTTTTCTACATATTTCTAGATTAGAGTGTGAGGCCTGTGAGTTGGGTAAACACCATCGGGTGTCGTTTCCATCTCGATCAGTGTCTCGTAGTCCGTCGTTGTTTTCTTTAGTTCATTATGACATATGGGGTCCTTGCAAAGTTAGTAATAGGTTTGGTTTTCGCTATTTTGTTACATTTGTAGATGATCATTCTTGCATCATATGGCTTTACATGTTAAAGGATAGATCCGATTTTCTATCTGTGTTTAAAAAATTCTATAATGAAATAAAAACTCAGTTTGGTATTTTCATTTGGATTTTTCGTTCTGATAATGCTTTGAAATATGCTCAAAATGATATTTCTGACCTTTGTGATACCCATGGCATTATTCACCAAACTAGTTGCGCATATACCCCACAGCAAAATAGGGTTGCTGAGCGCAAGAACCGGCACCTCCTAGTGGTAGCTCGGGCTATTATAATACATATGCATGTTCCTAAGCAGTTTTGGAATGATAGAGTTTTAACTGCATGTCATTTGATTAATCGCATGCCTTCTTCTGTTCTGTCGAATAGGTCTCCATTTTCTATCTTATACCCTAATCTACCTAGTTTTCCTCTTCCTCCCTGGGTTTTTGGGTGTATGCTTTGTTCACAATCTTCACATGCATGTGGATAAATTGTCTCCACGGGCTACCAAATGTATTTTTTTGGGTTACTCTCGTACCCAAAAAGGATACAAGTGCTATGATCCTGTCGCTCACCAGAACTTTTAGTGCAGATGTGACCTTTTTTGAAGGTACTTCTTTCTTTTCTAAACAAGTGTCTCAGCCTACTGAGGAGTGGTCATTTACCTCTCCTCCTCCCATTCCATCCCATATCCCATTTCCTGACACCCCTAGTCCCAGTGCACCTGTTCCACCTCCTCTATAGGTTTATCGGCGTAGGACAAGGACTGGACAGTCCTGTGGCGAGGTTATTGATCCAGCTACTACACACTCTCCATCTCTCCCTTCCCCTGGTGAAGTTCCTACTTCTGATCCATTTGATGACTTACCAATTGCTAACAGGAAAGGTATACGTTCTTGCACTAAAAAATCCTTCGCTGTTTACCCTATTGATAAGCTTATGTCTATCTCTCACCTTCCACCCTCTGTTTATGGCCTTGCTCTATCTCTTTCTACTACTTGTATTCCCTATATTCATTCTGAGGCTCTTCACACCCCTGGATGGAAGGGTGCCATGGATGTAGAAATTGATGCTTTCTTGAGTCATGGTACCTGGAGTCTGGTAGATTTACCTCCTGGTAAGGACCTAGTGAAATGTCGCTGGGTATACACTATTAAGTATCACTCTGATGGATCTGTTGAGTTGTTGAAGGCTTGTCTAGTGGACAAGGGTTACACTCAGACTTATGGTGTTGATTACTTTGAGACTTTCTCCCCGGTTGCTAAACTTAACTCTGTTCATGTTCTTATCTCTCTTGCTGTCAGCTTTGTTTGGTCTTTATTTCAGTTGGACATCAAGAATGCCTTCTTGCATGGTGATCTACAAGAGGAAGTTTATATGGAGCAACCTCCCGGGTATGTTGCTCAGGGGGAGAATAAAGGTCGGGTGTGTTGCTTACACAAAACGATCTATGGTTTCAAACAATCTCCTCGGGCATGGTTTGATAAGTTTAGTGATACCATAGTAACTCATGGATTTTCTCAGTGTTACTCTGATCGCTCTGTGTTTGTTTGCCGCAGTGGTGATAGGTTGGTTGTGTTGGTAGTGTATGTTGATGATATCATTCTGACTGGTAATGATGAAACAAGAATTGCTGAAGTGAAAAGTCACCTCCAGCATCATTTTCAGACAAAGAATCTAGGCCAACTTCATTATTTCCTTGGGATAGAGGTAATCCGAAGCAAGAAAGGGATCAGGCTATCCCAAAGGAAGTATGTAATGGACCTCCTATGATCCTATCTGATACTGGGATGCTTGCATTCAATCAAGCCGGTTGATATTCCTATGGATCCTCACCAAAAGTTTGGTGTTGATGATGGTGAACCTCTTCAGGATATACACCAGTACAGAAGTCTAATTGGAAAGCTAATTTACCTTACTATGACTCGTCCTGATATCTCTTATGCTGTTGGAGTTCTCAGTCAGTTCATGCAGTCTCCTCAGAAGGCTCATTGGGACACTGCTATTCGTGTTCTCCGCTACCTAAAGAGGGCCCTTGACAAAGGGCTAGTGTATTGTCCTAATCGGCATATGGATCTTGTTGGCTACTTTGATGCTGATTGGGTTGGTTCTGTTAGTGATCGGAGATCTACCACTGGATATTGTACCTTTGTTGGAGGTAATTTGGTCACGTGGCGTAGCAAGAAACAGACCACTATTGCCTGATCTAGTGCAGAGGCAGAATACAGAGCTATGACTCATAGTACAGTTGAATTGATGTGGTTACGTTTGTTACTCTTGGAATTGGGATTTCCAGTAACCAAACCTATGCAGATGCATTGTGACAACCAAGCTGCTGTGTATATTGCTAGCAATCCGGTCTTCCATGAGAGGACCAAACATATAGAGGTGGACTGCCACTTTATTCATGATGATGTTCTAAAGAAGCTGATTGAGACTCTGTTTGTGTCATCAAAGAATTAGTTGGCTGATATGTTCACTAAGTCCTTATTTGCTCCTAGCTTCCGTGGTAGTTGTACCAAGCTGAGCATGGCAGATTTATATGCTCTAGCTTGAGGGGGAGTGTTGATTTGGGAATAGCGCTAAAACAACGCCTACGACAGGGACATTTTGGTCCTTGTCAGTTTTGTTTGTCCTATTTTGGTCTTTTCCCTTTGTAAGTGAGGGGCTGTATTGTCTCTTTTTGTGACCTAATGCTATATATCCTTATGAGAACCTAAGATTACATTCATATTGAATTAATCTTAGGTTGCTCTCTATTCTTGAGATTACCTTTGGTTACTTCATCTTCTTCCTCTCTTCTTCTCTTTTCTCTCTCTCTTATCACTCTTGTTTCTGGTTTTCTGGTTTAGCTACAGCTTCTGAGATTGTAACAGCGTCCATGCTCCTTCTTGGGTCCAAAGCAACAACATGCCTTGTTGACACTTAATGAGTTTACATTGATTTATGTTTATTGCTTTGCTTTTAATGAATATGCTTATATTATATCCTATGCTTTATCTATGACATGTTGATTTTCTCATATTATGCCATTACTAGCATAATTTTATCATGTTGCATTGGTATGACTTCTATATTGCATATAAACGTAATTATATAAAACTATCGATGCTATATTACATATAGTCATTAATGTACTCCTAGGGCTCTCCTTGTAATGCCACGAAAAGTGGTGACAAAAGGATGTCTGGTGCTCCATTTCTCTGAAAGAATTAAATGAATTCCAAAGATCTTGGGCAAATCCGAAGAGGGTTTGCCTGTATGCTCATCACAGAATATTTCTGTACACCTAAGTCAACCACACCACCAGCACAGCCACCAAATCCTCCACCTATACCCCTTCACCACCTTTGCCTGCTATTCCACATTTGTTTTCTTTGGAAAGGAGAGACGTGCACGCTGGATCTTGATACGAAGGTACAGCAACGGAATGAAAGAGACATGGTGTTAGAGGGAAGAGTGATAAGACTTGGATGGTGGTGGTTCTGGTGTTGACGATAGTAACACTGCTGTCAACGACTTAGACGAAAAGGGCAAGAGGCTGCTGGTGCTTCACTTGGCACAACTGCTATTGTTGCAGTTGGTGGCCTGATAGTCAAGGTGGGTTTGAGAACCATTCGAATAAACAGGGAAGGAGTAAATTAAATTAGCCAATGCAGGGGAAGAAAAAGGGTGGGGGAGTAATGATGAGAAAATTTGTGCTAGTGTTGTGTGGAGGAGCTGGAAAGGGGACTAAATGATGAGAAAGAGTTGCACCAGTGTTGAGATTCTTCTATAATGAACTTCATTGATGAGCTCATAAACTCAAAATTTGTACTACACTGCTTCGTCTTCCCTACATTTATAGACAAAACTCCATTAGTGAACTACTTAATTATTTTCCACCGGCATTTCAAGTGTGATAGAAGTTCTTTTAATTCTTTTGAAAAGTTTCATTTGATCATTGAGCACCTCTTGTTGTTATTTTGTTGAAGTTCCTATAGATTGTGTGCAACTGACTTGGTTTATCCTTTTTACAGATTGCTATTTTCTATGTTGCTGTACTCGCGGGGCTTATCCATCGGTTCCCCATAAGCTTTTCTCAGGTTTGATTATGCACCCTACTTTCTTTTCTTACCCTGAAAATTTTGATTTTTATGCTGCACTCTTATTGTGTCTGAGGTGTCTATATGTATGTATTTACAGCACACTGCTGGTCAGCTGAGGAGCCGCAAATCTGGGGGTTCAGGTGGAGTGAAAGTGTCTGAACAAGGGGAGACAGTCACCTTTGCTGATGTTGCCGGGGTTGATGAGGCGAAGGAGGAGCTAGAAGAAATTGTGGTATGCTGGACTTTGTCCATAAATTTTGATACTTGGTATTACCTTTTGATTTATTGTTTAGGGACGACCATAGTATTTGCTGCCCAAATACAGGAAATGGTGTTTTTATGCTGATATTTTCTGGTCAGGAATTTCTTAGGAATCCAGACAAGTATGTACGACTTGGTGCTCGCCCTCCTCGAGGGGTTCTCCTGGTGAGTTCCCACCCCCCTATTGCATGAGAAATTTAATTTACACAAGGTACTGTTAGGTTGGCCCATTACAGCATATTAGTTCACCGTGTGTACCAGTATTTGTTGGTTTTTGCCTACATCCTCATGTTCTACAAGAGGGAACTTTAATTTCAAATTCAAAGTTTTGGAATGTGATTCTTAATGATATATTACAGGTGGGTCTTCCTGGGACAGGTAAGACTCTTTTGGCAAAGGCTGTAGCTGGGGAAGCTGAGGTCCCCTTCATAAGTTGTTCTGCAAGTGAGTTTGTGGAATTGTATGTTGGTATGGGAGCATCCCGTGTCAGAGATCTCTTTGCAAGGGCAAAGAAAGAGGCACCATCAATAATATTCATTGATGAGGTTTGTAACAATGCAAGTATTCACCAATTACTTTGTGTTGGGAGTTCATATTTTCCTTAGGAGCTCCTTCATGCATTGTACATTTTCTTTGCAACATTTTATTCTCTGCAGATAGATGCCGTTGCAAAAAGTCGTGATGGCCGATTCCGCATTGTCAGCAATGATGAGAGAGAGCAGACACTGAATCAGTTGCTTACTGTGAGATACCTGGGAGACCCAATGTTTTGTCTCTGAATGGTCTTGGCAATATACAAGCATCATAATTGGTTTATTGAAATTGTGTTGCAGGAGATGGATGGGTTTGACAGCAGCTCTGCAGTGATTGTTCTTGGGGCAACCAATCGATCAGATGTGTTGGACCCTGCACTTCGTCGTCCTGGGAGATTTGATCGTGTTGTCATGGTCTGTTTTCTGTTTCTGCTGGATGTTTCATTTGAGTTTTACATTCAAAGTTGACTCTAATGTTCTTGTAGTTCAGCATTCTCTTGGAGAATAACTTGCATTAATTCTCTTTATTTTTAGGTGGAAACCCCTGATAGGCTTGGAAGGGAAGCCATTATTCGAGTTCATGTTTCCAAGAAGGAACTTCCTTTAGGGGAAGATGTTGACCTTAGTAACATTGCTTCTATGACAACTGGTTTCACTGGGTATGAGGCTATCTAATTCTTTGACCTTTTCCAGGGTGATTACTTTTTCCCCATGCGATTGATTTGTTGAATTTGGACATTGCACAGGGCAGACCTTGCAAATTTGGTGAATGAAGCTGCTTTGTTGGCTGGTAGATCAAACAAAGTTGTTGTTGAGAAAATTGATTTTATACAAGCAGTGGAGCGTTCTCTAGCTGTAACCATCTCTTTTCTTTCCCTCTCTTTGATGCCCTTGATTGCATCCCTACCATTCTGATTCTATTCTGTTATTAAATCTTTCATTCATACCTTGTCCAGCTGGTTCAGCTTACACCTATTTATAATGTGTGTAGTCTTGATATCAGAAGTTCCACACATGTATGGACAGATGCATCGATACACCATCAATTTTATATTTACTCAAGTTATAAAAGATTTATGAGTGCTGTGTGACCGACCTATTCTTTTAAATCTTAGAGGAAAGTTCTATAGGACTGTTGTACGACCAACTATGATATATGGGGTTGAATGTTGGGTAGTTAAGAAGTGTCATATAGAGAAGCTATGTGTAGCAAAGATGAGGATGCTAAGATGGATGTACGGCAAAACTAGGAAGGATATAGAAAGGAATGAACATATTAGAGATGATTTGGGAGTTGCCCCGATCAATGGCAAGCTCTGAGAAAGTGATGTAATATTGTAATTGAGGAAGCTCAAATCAGTACCAGGGTAGGATCTTTTCGCAGAGAATAGAGAATTTTAGATTTGGAGAATAGGATCTTGTTAAAAATTGTTGAAAGATGAAAAAGATAGAATAATAATCAATAAAATAACATCCGGGCTTCACACCGCAAGGTGGATCGATTGGATAAAACTCCAACCTACCCTGATCAAACATAAGAGATTTATTGATCAAACACAAGAAGAGAGTTGCATAAGCAAACTTTGTTTTCAAATTCTGAGTTGTCCCTGAATGATTACAATTGATCTCTATTTATAGGACTAACTTAACAAAACATTACATACCCAATTTTCAACTAACAAGAGTAGAAAGTCTTCACTTATTAAAGTTAGGGTAGGAAAGTCTTCACCTTTCAACTACTAAAGTTGGAAAAGTTTTCACCTACCAACTACCAAAGGTGGAAAAATCCTCACTTTTTAAAGTTGGAGTGGGAAAATCTTCACCCACCAACTACCAAAGGTGGAAAAGTCCTCACCCATCATCACTTATAAAAGTGAATTGATTCCCTCCTTTTGGAAAAGTAAAAGGTAAAAGTAACTTCTAACCACTTCAATTGAACCGACATTGGAGCAGTATGGACCATGGTTCAATTGGACTAAACTAAGACTTACTAGTATGAAATAAAAACTAAGTATGAGAATTAAAAATCATTAGCAAGGTAAGGCCACATGCTAGTTACTCTTGTTGGCCATCTTCCTACGCATGTAGGTCTTCAGATTTGCATCAGAAAGCTATTTGAGGTGGTATGGCCATGTTCAACAGAGGCCTAGGACGCCCCAGTAAGGAGGAGCAATCTGATTACGATTGAAGGAGCTAGAAGAACTAGGGGCAGGACTAAAATGACCATAAGAGAAGTTGTGAGGAATGACATGCATACTTTGGGTCTTTGTCCCAAGTATGACCTCGGATAGAGCCTATTGGACGGCAATGACCCATGTAGCTGACCCCATTTAGTTGAGATTCTCTTAACTTGTTGGGTTGTGCCTCTTTCCTCTTACTTTCATTTCTCATCTCTCATTTCTTCATCTCTTCGTTCCCCCCTATTTTGTTTGGACCTCAATTTTCCTTTGTTTTGCATGGATCCATGTAGCTGACACCATTAAATTGGGATAAGGCTAGTTTGTTGTTGTTGTATAAAGGGATTTCTGAGGTTTTGAATAATTTGGGCCAATCTGGAAGTATATGGAATGTGGGGAGATGCATTGAGATTGGGTGTGTGTTTAGGATGATGTCAAGACACTTTAAGGCCACTACTTTTTTCCTTTTCAATTCTCGATGAAGCAGCAGCAAGTAAGAGGATTATGCACATGGAATAAAAGCTTGGTGTCTAAATGAGATATGTGTTTCTGAAATGCTATGTCAGATCACTTGAAGTGGTGCTTTTTTATTTTAAGGAGAAGCATGGAACAACCAAGAAGAACATGGAAATGAGCACAAATTGCATGACCATGTGGTGTAATATGGATGTCACGGTAAATCTGTCCATAGGGGCATAATAGTACTTGTACCTGCCCATCACTTGTTATAAATTAAGAGAGCCTGTCACATTGACAGCCCAATCATTCCTCCCAAACAAACATAATATTAGAGTTGAGATCCACCTTGAGATCCCAGCCCTAGCCACAGCCTCCCTCTCTCTCTTGTTTCTCTTTTCCGCCATCATCCACCTCTTCATCTCTCTCTCGCCTCCTGATCTGATCTCAATGAACCCTCCTTAGCCCATCGAGGGCTTTGCCCCTCCTTTTGATCTCTCAGATCAATACCACAAGATGATCTGAGAGACTCCTTTCTCACTCTTCAATCAATTATTGGTTTTTTCTCCAAATCGATTTTTTGTCTAGGTTTTCTCCTACAAAATCGATTTTTTGGAAGGTCATCGACCTCTACCTTGGCTTATATAGATGGTTATAATTAAGATCACAGGTTTTGTTTCTTCGATCTTTGGTATGTTCTAAGCTCTCTGCATCAACCTGAGCGATCTTCCTAAGTGGTAACGATGTTGGAAGTTTCTCCTAGATTAACTGGAACCAAAGGGATGAGTTGTGGGACTTATAATGATTTTCCTCCATTCCCTGGAAGCTTCCCCCCTCTTTTATTCCGTGTTAGCTCTGTTCGACTAGATGCGAGCAATTATGATGTGGTCACGTTCCTATTACCTCTCTATTAATTCATGGGGTTATGCTGGCCACCTCACAGGCAACACTATGGAGCCTACCACTGGTGATGATTCACAAAAGAAGAAGTGGAGTTCTGGTAACTTATTGGTGATGGTCTTTCTTATCAATTCTATGCAACCCCAGATTACTAAGGGTTACCTTCTCTTGGATACTGCTACCAAGATTTGGAAAGCGGCTCAGGACACATATTATCTGGTGGGCCGCAAGGATTAAAGTATTGGTATCGGTCGGCCAAAATTGAGATCCGTATCGGAGGGTATCGTATCTAAGATACACACATAAATGGATAGGAACACTTTTTTATACAGTGTTGCATAAAAAATGTTAAAAAAGCTATTGATAACATATATTATGCATAAACACTAAATTGAGGGTATCGCACTAAGAATTCAAGGTTTGTAGTTGTCCCATAAATGTAAAATCCTTGTTCTCAACCTTAATTTTCACTTTAGTTAGAGAAAATATGGCTGACAGCAACTTTGGAACAAAAACCCCTCAAAAAATCGAATTTTTCTGAAAAATGACCCATCTTGGCCATTATATGACTGTAGCGCACTGTATTAGTACGTATCGTACCATACCGATACATACTGAAACGTACATTTCACCTCGTTTTTATTTTTTCCATAGAGTATCGGTACATATCGGTGTGTATCGGTGTGTATCGGTGGTATATCGGTGCGTTTCGTAGGATACATATCGATACAAAAGGATTTTAAAATTTTCATGTATCGTATTGGTAACGGCCAATACATATACGTATCGTACCAAGGGCCGATATAGATATGTATCGGCTGATACGGTACGATACGTACCGATACTTAAAACCATGGGTGGGGGAATGATGCCCAAGTTTATGAACTATGTAAGAGGCTTCATGAAACCGAGCAAAAGTACCTGACCTTATCACAATATTGTTCTGAGTTGCGCAGTCTACGGTGGGAGCTTGACTATAAGACATTTCAGGCCACCACTCCTACTGATGTCGCCAACTTCAAGAAACGGGAAGATAAGTTCCGTGTTTATGACTTTTTAGCAGGACTGAATGTGGAATATGACCAGATTCGTGCTCAGATCCTAAGTCGTGATCCTTTCCCTACCTTGGAGAAGGCTTATTCCTTGATTCAGTTGGAGGACGGCTGTCGTAATGCTATGCTTCATCTTACTTAGCCTTCCACCCATGAACATTCAGCTTTACTCTCTGAGTCGAATACTCAACTTAAAGGTGGTACTACTTGTTCCAATGACCGTACCTCCTCTAATGAGGAACCAGTCAAATGTGACTATTGTGGTAAGGAACGTCATACTAGAGAGTTTTGCTGGAATCTACATGGCCACCCTGCCAACTCCTCAAGGGATGTGGTCATGGTCGATCTTCTCAGGCTGTCAATCATACTGAAGCATTTGATTCGGCTACTACTAGTCCTGGTTTCTCTCCTTCTCAGGATGAGCTTGCTATGGTTCGGCGTTTGATGAAAAAATTGGATCAGCCTTTCACCGGACTTGCCTCTACCTCCACATCCACTTTGGTTTCCTTTGACTCCAATCTTTTTTACTTAGGTATTCTCTTTGTTGGTCATTGTGCATTAGTTATCTCTCATCCTTGGATCATTGACTTTGATGCCACTGATCACATGACTAGCTCCTCTAGTCTATTTTTTCAATATTCTCCTTGTTCAGGTAAAGACAAAGTTCACATAGCAGATGGTGTCCTTTCCTTTGTTTCTGGAGAAGGGTCTATCACTTGCTCCCCTACTTTATCATTAGCTTTCATTCTCCATGTTCTTGATTTTTCTACTAACCTTCTTTCTGTTAGCCGTCTTACTACAAACCTGAACTATAAAGTGACGTTCTTTCTTTCTCACTGTGTTCCAGGATCTGGTAATGGAGAAAACGATTGGCTGTGGTAGGAAACATGGTGGTCTCTATTTGCTCAACAATGATATCTCTTCAGTTGGTCAGGCACATCAGACCAGCTCCTCAGCATCTTCCTTCGAGTCATCTGTTTGGCATAGGTGTTTAGGCTATCTCCTTGTTGGCACCTTAGTTAAATTTTTTCCTAGTTTATTTTAGCATTATAATTCCAGGGATTTTTTTGTGATGCTTACCTTTTAGCCAAGAAAACTCGTTCAGTTTATTCTAGTTCAAATAATAGAGGTTCTCCTTTTATGTTCATTCACTTTGATGTTTGGGACCCTGTCCCTTGCACTTCTATTTCTGGTTATCATTGGTTTGTACGTTTATTGACTGTCATTCCAGTTTTACATGGTTTCCTGGGGGATCATTCATCAGACAAGCTCTGTTGACACCCCTGCTCAGAATGGTGTGGCCGAATGCAAGAATTTGCTTTTGTTAACTGCTGCCTACCTCATTAATCGGACGCTCACCTGAGTGCTTGATTTCTAGTCTTCTACTACGATCCTTCACAATACTTCTGACTTAATTGTTCTGCCCAAGGTCTTTGGTTGCATTTTTTGCTCTGTCTGCAATCATCATCTCCATGGCAAGTTGGATCCTCGTGGTATCAAGTGTGTGTTCATTAGCTGTTCTACCACCCAAAAAGGTTAGAAATGTTATCATCCTCCATCTCGTCAGTTTTTTGTGTCTAAGGATGTGATCTTCCATGAGTTTGCTACCTACTACTCTCTAGCACCTCTCGCGGGGGGGGGGTGGTTCTCTCTTTTTGGTGAAGATGTTCCCTCCACTGTCATAGTTCCTCCTCTTGTTGATACTACCTCTCCCACTCCTTTAACTCAAGGGGACCAAATAGTTCCTTCAATAAAGGGGGAGACTCAAGGTCAGCCTTTGAAAGTTTATGTTCGTCGGAATCATAAGCAGCAAATAGACACTACCACTGTAGAGACTACTACACCATTGCCATCTCCTGATCCGGATCCTACCTCTTTGCCTGGTAATACTCATCTTGATCCTCTTGTTATTTCTGTTCTGACCCATCACTTGACTTATTGCTATTTGGAAGGCAACGAGATCTTGTACTCAACACTCAAGTTGTTTCGTACAATTCTCTTTCTTCCTCATACTGTACTTTAGTGTCTCCCTTGTCCTCTGTTTCCATTCCCAATAATTGGCAAGAAGCAATCATAAAGCCACAGTGGAAGGCAGCCATTGTTGAAGAGATGCAACTCGAGAAAAGAATAATGCTTGAGACTTGGTACCTCTTCCTCCACAGAAAAAGATAGTGAGCTACAAATAGGTTTCCACTGTGAAACAAATTTATGGATGGGACTATTGACCATAGGTTTTACTCAAACCTATGGTCTCAATTATCAGGAGATGTTTGTTCTTATTGCGAAGATGAACACCATCCGTGTGATCCTCTCCTGTGTAGTGAATATTGAATAAGAACTGTAACAACTGGACGTTAAGAATGCATTTCTTCATGGTGAGCTGGAAGAAATGTATATGGATATTCCACTTGGGTTCTTATATCCTACTACCAAAGGGAAAGTCTGCAAGCGCAAGAGAGTATTATTTGGGATGAAACAATCTCCCTGATGAAGGGCCAGTTAGAGTAGGGAGAATCCGTGAGATGAACTCATAGTTGCAGGGGAGGGAGAGGAGATTCACATAAGAAGGGGGGGGGGGAAGGAGAACGGCACACACGGCCGCGGGCTTCATAAACACTCAAACTCAATTCATCTTTTCATTCTCTATCTTTCTCAATCGGTTATAGATGGGTAGAACGAAAGAATTGACACCAATCGATCGGCATCCATCCTTGCCTATATGAAGTCACTATCAAAACCATAATCGAATGCTATAAAATCCATGACGTGAAGTTCATTGGTGAAGTAGTGACTCGGAAAAATAAAATCGTTTGGTTCACTGAAGTGATCAACTGATTTAAATTTTCCCACAAGTTGATCTTCAACTTCCAACGGTGCCATCTCAGCTTCTGGCTCATCTACCTGTTACTCAATGGCTGAGATCACATAGTTGAAGGTAGAGTGTGCTTGGGCTTTGATGTCTGTGTAGTGTCATTGAATCTCATCGAGCTTCTCTCTTATCAATTGCATTTGTTGACGGATATCCAATAAAGATCTAGATCCATCGACAGTTTGATTTTTAGAATAGCTATATATCCACTATGACAAGGGAACGCTTAGAGCAAAGGCTAAAGGGCAAAACAGTAATTATATGAAGTATAGAGGAAGGTAGAGTGGTAATTATGGAAGTTTAATTGTAAACTCACAATACCACGTATCGGGAAGAGGGTTAAATTTGGAAGGAAGTAAAAAAAAGGATAACTCAAAAATAAGAACAAAGGAGGCGGGGCAATTCTGGGAAAATAATACTTGAAAAAGAATAGGCCAGCAAACAATATGGGAGAATGGGTTTTTAAAGAGGAACTTATTGTAAGTGTATGAGTTGCACTCTATCAGTTGGCAGACAACCAACCAGCAAGAAATCGATATGGTGGAGTTCGTCTGGAACTTGGGCTCTGACTGGGAGTTCAACAAGGAGAACTTCAAGAGCTATGATGTGAGGATGCATCCAGGTATGTCCGATCGTTCACTCACACTTCTAGTCTCCTTTTTTTTTCTCCTAGTTCCGTCTTTCTCTTCAGGTCTTCTACTTCTTTTTTCTTTTGATGTTTTGGATCTCTCTCTCTTCTCTTCTTCTTTTCCTCTTCTGCTGCTCTCTCTTTTTTGGTTCACTCGAACCTAGCAGGGAGGGGTTTCCGACTTCTTTGTTTTGCAACAAACTTTTTTTTTTTACTGGCGGAAAGTTGGAAACCTAGGACGAGGGGAAGGTTTCGATCAAGGCTCACGGGGGTGGAATGGGTCGGTGGGGGTTTTGCTTGAAGAGGCACAAGGGTGGGGTTGGTTTGGTTTCAGCAAATCTTTTTTTTTCTTCCTTTTTTTTTTTTTGGATCTTAGTTCTCGGCAGAATTGGGCACGCCAAGGGAAAGAGAATATAGGGAAGAAGAGATTAATGGGGAGGAAGGATGGGATCCTTTGGCTCTGATACCAAGTTGATGGAGGGCCAGTAGGGGTAGGGAGAACCCATGAGATGAACTCAGAATTGCAGGGGAGGGAGAAAAGATTCGCATAAGAAGGGGGGGAGGAGAATTGTGCACACGTCTGCAGGCTTTACAAACACTCAACTCAATTCATCTTTTCATTCTCTGTCTTTCTCAATCGGTTACAACTATATAAATAGGAAATTAAAAAACTCTAACATGGAAAGAAATCCTAAAAGGAAACTAACTCAAAAGGAAAAGAAATTCCAAACCAACTCTAATTATGTCCTACGTATGCAACTTCCCAAAAATAAATTGAATAAAATAAACTAAAGATAATATTATCCTGAATAGATCAACTACTAAAATCCTACTAGGTCAAATAATCAAATATGGATCCGATTCGTCTCTGTTTGGATACCCAGATGGGTTAGGGTATGGATTGTTCCATGGGCGTGCATCTGTATCACTCCCCGTGCTTAGTTTGGGAGATTTCATGAAGCTATGGTGTCTGTAGGGTATTTTCAAAGCAATGCTGATCACACCCTATTCATCAAACCCTCTAGTTCCTTGATAGCTGTCCTCATTGTGTATGTTGACATTGTTTTTACTGGGAACGACATAGTGGGGATTTCTCTCATAAAGACTTATCTAGGTCAAGAGTTTGAGATTAAGGACCTAGGTAAGCTGAGTTATTTTCTCGAATTGAGGTTGCTCATTCTACCAAGGTTATCTTTCTCTCTCAAAGGGAATATACAAAGATAAAATAAAGGACATGAGTGATTTAGGAGAAAAGGAAGGGGTAATATGGGAAAGAGAAGGTTAAAGGTTTTAAAACAAAAACCACGGACTTGGGTTGGGGGTTATCTTCATCCTTCGACCAAACAACCAGCAGCCTACCTAGGGCGGAAATCAGAGGGGTTTGAAGAGGGGGAACTCACCCATGAAAACACCGCTTGATATTAAAAGGATCCTTGTATTTCATATTGTGTTGAACAAAGATTTGCATCTAGTAAAACAACGAGCAGCAGTGATGGCTGCCAATCAAGGAGAATATACTCAGGAGACACTAAACTAGGGAAGAGATGCAGTCACTAATTACTCCTGCTCTGATGCCATGTGACAAAACTCAGAAAGGAAGGATTAGTACCTGTGTACATGGTTCGAGAACTTGGTTTCAGGCGTGGTTTCAGCCAGGCTCAAAACTGAGATTTGGTGAGATCTCGCCGAAACCATGTACTTTTTTACGACGAGTCTCGGGGTTTGGTTTCAGTGGCCATATGGCCTAGTCAGGTCCTGAAACTTGTCATCCAGCCTATTTTAAGCCTTGTAAACACAATGGGGACATTAGATTTGAAAAAAAGCAAACCCAAATGGGCACTTTGACTTTAAACCATATGTTTGTAGTCTATGCTGTATACGATCTCTACCCTAGGTTATTCCACACAATTTTAAGTACTACTAGAATGCACATATATGATATGATTCAAGTAAAATGAAACTCTGTGAGGTCGTAGATTGGCCAACGGTGCCCAACATATGTGAAATGAGTTCTAGACAATGACTATTAACTATATTTTTTTACAATTTTTTTTGCAAGAAAATCATTTTTTAAAACATAAACAAATAATTTAAAAATAGAAAAAAAAACTGTCCTCTGTCATCCATAGATTGGAGAACATTGTTTCACATATAAAAACCATAGAGTCAACAACCAAGTATTCATCATGTTTTTTTGGGAAAAAATTTCATAAAATTTTCTTGCCTTCGAGTGTTCTTGGGCAGAAAAGCAAGCCCAAATGTTGATGTTGAGCTGTGAATCCAGTTGTTTCAAGCTCCCTTGGATGTGATTTGGCAAAAAAATTGCAGCAAAAACCAAATTTGGTGGGACTTAGCTTGAAAATAGGACAAGACTTCCAAGTTCACCGAGTTTGAGGTTGAAATGGAGTATATGTATCACATTGGTTAATTGGTTGAAACTGAGATACGAAATGAGAAATCGGGCCAAGATTTTGGTGAGATATGAACTCTCATAAGAGATTATGCATTATTTGTATGTCGCCTTACTTCTTGTCTCGAGATCTCCCGAAACCAGAAAATACCGAGATTTTGGCGAGTCCTTAAACCATGCCTATATATAAGAAAGTAAGAAGAAGGAGAAAAGAAGAAGAAGTATTAAGAAGAACATTGACTTACAGTGGAGAATAGAATACCTCTAAACCATGAGCAAGTAGTATATTTATAATAGTAGTCTTTGGTGGTGTAATTACAAGAAGGTCCTGTTGGACTTGTGTTACTACACATAAGTCCCTACTAAGTAAATGACTATGGTAGATTATATGAAAGAAAAATAATAGACAATAGGAAAGGAGCATAATATAACAGATTTAACACTATGTAAAGTTATGATGCTGTATGCGAAGGTCTATGGCCAAAACTGTGCACCCTATTAAAAAACCAATTAAATAGAACCATTTTTTATGAAAATTATACATAACATTTTAAAGGGGCACGCCTCGTCTTGGCGCCATAACAGCTATGCTGATAAAGCAGGTTCTGGTTATATGAGATCACTATTTTTCAAATCATGCTGCCTCTATTATGAGGATGTGCAGATTCATCTTGATGTTGTATGTTTGGATTGTAAGTACATCTTGTGAGGTTCCTAAGAACTTGTATTTATCCAGACTGTTTGTGAGGACGTGCATAAAGAGTTCATGTCATGGTTGAGAATGGAAGAGAAGAATTTTAACTGTTTGTTGTACATATTGGGTGCATAATGGGTTTTTTTGAGTCCCTTATCTTTTTACATGTTCAGATTTATTCGATTCTGTCTTCACACCAGTTTTTAATATCAATGGTATATACTCATTACATGAATGATTTACAAGGAACTGAATGGGAAATTTTATCTTCAGGGTATTGAAAAGAAACATGCAAAGTTGCAAGGAAATGAGAAGGCTGTAGTTGCACGACATGAAGCTGGTCATGCTGTTGTTGGAACTGCTATAGCAAATCTTCTTCCTGGACAGCCACGTGTCGAGGTAAACTGCTATGCATGGTAACTGGGATTGTTTCCAAACTGAATAGCTTACAAATCTGAATCTCATATTTTGCAATTATGGGTGGCATGGATTTGTTTTAGTGAGGCCGTGAGGGGGTAATGACAGTACAGTTGACCCAATTCTAACCAAATTATCAAACAAGTTGAGAAGGTCAACACTCACCCAGCCCAACAGAAAACCTGCCTTAAATTTTAAAATAAAAGGTGAATCTGTCTTCCTCCAAAGAAGGAAAAGAAAAAAGAAAGGGCAAAGGGAAGACTGCTAATCACAACTGGCACCAAGTACCAACGACTCTGAATCCCCATTGCATAAATGCTGTTGATCCTTTATCTATTGTTGGAACTTACCTTTTATTGGTTGTCTTTGACGATATGCATATCCTCTCTGAAGGAACATTTTGTGTGTGTGTGTGTGTATATGATGCTGAACTAATCCAAACCAGTTATTGGTATTGTGGGGTTGGGCTGAATACTTGGGTTCAAATAAAAGACAGTGGTCTGGTAATTGCCAAGAATAATGACAATGCGCTTAAAACAATTTTGACATTGAGGAACCCAAACCCTATTAAATATTTCTCTACTGTTAATGTGCCCCGCCACGTGCAATGTGCATGTTAATTTCTGGTTTTACAAGGTAACAAAATTAGGGCTTGTAACAAGGTTAGGTCCTCCCTCCACTTTCTTTTTGTGGTGCATTACAAAACACAACCTTGACTGGTCATACAAAACAAAACCAATAGCAGTGGGGCATGTTGTCCTGACATATTTCATCCTTAATAAAGATTACTAGAATCACTGTCTCAAGCAGAGCGTGAGCACTTGTCTCATGTTTTGTGTATACTTTTGGAAAAGCTTTTGCCAAAGAAGGGATTTGTTTGGTGGTTAATATGTTGCATGGATTGATAGAGATCTTTAATTTCAACTCTAAGAGACAACACTTATAGGGGTTTCAACAGCTTATGGTCCTTGGGTTGACCTGAACTATAATATGACCTAACTCAACTGATTTCAGAAATTAGGTTGGGTTACGATTGAGTTCCTTAATACAATGTGGGGTTGGGTTGGGTCAAAGTTTTGTTCTCTTGTGTTCGGCTATGGTTGACCAGAGCCCACCCCAATTTGTATCTATACATAGATAAAATGTAGATTGGATTTATAACTTGGATTTGGAAATAGGAAAGGAAGAAAAAACTACTATTTGAGGCCATAAGCAACCCATCGGATCTGGGCTGTCATCCTGTATCCAATCTGATTAATAACAGCTGCAGTAAATCAACCAACCCAAACCCTACCTGGCAGTGAATCCTTTGTGGGTTGGTTTTGCTGGTAAGGTTGACTTTTACTGCCCCCATACGCTATCAACTACATGTTCAAGAGAGAGAGAGATTGCCAGGGAGGATGGAGGAAAAGGTCTGTGTTGTCAGCCATAGTCTGGTGCATCTCCAGAAGGAAATTGCTATTAAACAGCACTTAATGCTTTTCTTTGCTTTTTGGGATTTTGGTAAACCTTCATTTCATTTGTTCGTCTTAGGAGATAAAGTTTACCTGATTATCAATTATAATCATTCAAATCCATTTTATTCTTTTTTATGGTCCAAAGACATTTGCCATGTTGATTGGAAGGAATTCTGAACCAAATTGAGATTTGGTAATGTGTGATATATGTGGCAATATCCCCTATATATTGATTAAAGGCATAACATAAATTAACTGTTCAGTCTGCTTGAATAGGAATTTGATTCCAGGATTGATTACTTATCTGTTATGTTATTAGAAATTAAGTATATTGCCAAGGTCAGGAGGGGCATTGGGCTTCACATATGCTCCACCCGCCAACGAAGACAGATATTTGCTCTTCATTGATGAGTTACGTGGTCGCTTAGTCACTCTTCTTGGAGGGCGTGCAGCAGAAGAAGTTGTTTATTCAGGTCGTGTATCAACAGGCGCACTGGATGATATAAGACGTGCGACCGACATGGCATATAAAGCAGTCGCTGAGTATGGTCTTAACCAGACCATAGGCCCTGTATCATTGGCGACACTATCTAGTGGAGGGCTTGATGAGTCTGGGGGATCTTCACCTTGGGGAAGGGATCAGGTCCTCTTTTCACTTGTTTTAGTGTCACCCTTCTTCTACTTATTTTATGGCAGATACTGATTCAAGGCTTAATATTGCAGGGTCACCTTGTGGATCTAGTTCAGAGAGAGGTGAGAGCACTATTGCAATCTGCACTTGATGTAGCACTTTCTGTTGTGCGTGCAAATCCTACTGTGGTGGAGGGCCTTGGTGCCCATTTAGAAGGTAAGTGTTGAGTGGATCATTTCATTTTTTTTTTTCTATTTCCTCAGATTTTCAATGCTAAAATTCTGATCACACTTCTATAGATCCATTGTACTTTTAAGATGTTACATGTACTACCTTAAGCACTAGACTGGTGGCATCTAGTGACCAGCAGCCTGATATTCAAATTCCCACCCCCACCCCACACCCAAAAAAAAAAAAAGAACTTGTCCCACCAACTTATTTATGTGGGATAGTCCCGATTGGAAACACCAAGGGATGAGGTATATACCAAAACACTCAACATTAATATATCTAAAAAATATAGGGCTCAAAATTTTTTGAATGAGTGAAAATAGATAATAATCAATAGGCCAAACGTCTGCTTTATTTTGGGGTAGGCATGTCTTCACTAATGAGAGGAAGAGCCTGAAAAAATCTTAGGTCCCAAGGTTTGAATTTCATTTTTTAAGGTCAGACACTACCTGGAAAAAAGAAAAAGTTAAGTGATTGGACCCAATGTACACCACCCATCAGACAAACAGAACTTTCTCAAAGCACACTTGTCTTTCCTTCCGTATACTCCGGCATAGAGCAAGTTCTGTCATGCACTATTATGCGAGGCACTTTTGACTTGAGCCCTTACAGTGAACTGTAATAGTATGAATATTCTGAGATCTCGCCTGTCTGTCAACCAGTTTTGAGTACTGGTAGCAGATCACTGGGTTGACTGCCTAATGCAGTTCAGGGTTCTAGAAAGTATTCTAGAAACAAGAACTACAATCATAGTAAAATCTACATAGAATCAAATCAATCCATAGGACAGAGCAGGACAAATACAGGATGAAACAAAACTAGAATAAGGAAGATGATAAAATCTAGCAAACTGATAATTGAACCAGAAACAGGGGTTCTATTTACTGTTGAATCGAGAGAATTTAAAAAGAAGAAGAATAGTTGAAGTGAAGAGGGCATGATCACTCCTAATAAAAGAGGATCAGAAGAAGAAGGAAATCAGGACGTTCAGAAACACCCAAACTCCTGAAAAAATCTCGAATTTATTTATTCCAAACATCCTTAATTGGTGGAGGGTGTATTACATATATAAAGACCTTCTGAAGTTCCTTAATTGACTCATAAAATGGATTCCTAATCACTTTCACATATTAGATAAAGTAAATAAACTCAAAAGAGAACTTTTAAAAGCCATTAAGTATCCTAATCTAACTCAAACACTAAACTACTAATCCCGACATCCTGTATACTAACTTCACTTCCACTGTATGGGCTTATAGATTAGGCTTGTCGCAATAAACCACCACCCCCCCCAAAAAAAAAAAAAAAAATTAATAATAATAATAATGAAGTGCCCAATCTAGAATATAACTACCCATAGTTTTTAAGGCGCTGGTGCGACTAAGGCGTTTGAGGGCCTGTCGGAGCGCCTTAGCAATAAGGCGGACATAAAGCGTCGCCTTATTGACTAAAGCGTTCTTGTGTACTTTTTTTTATAAAACCAATCTATTTGACTCAAATACTAGTTAAATCCTATTACTCATATGCTAAATAAATATTAAATGTTTATATTCATACTAATGTAAGATATTCATCAAGAAAACAAATCAATAAAGTGAATAAACTAAGTTCATCATCAATTCATCATCAATCATCAATCATCAATCATCAATATTCAATCATGAATCATCAATATTCAATCATGAATCATCAATATTCAATCATCAATCATCAATCATCTTAACATATTAACATATAATATAAATACATAATTATGAAACAAAATTATAAATATAAAGAAAAGAAGACATAAAATATACAAGTATTTATTATACTTACCTCTATGATGCCATAATGAGTGCCTAAGCCCTAAGGTCATCCACTATATTTCTACTCCTGTCAAAGAAGTAATTAAGAACTTAGAATTAAAATACATCGAAAGTAAAAATCGAGATGCCAAATTAAATGGATGAGAAGTGACTAACCTGGGGATTCTTAATCATTCTAAAAAACTTTAAACTTCAATGAAGCTAAAACATAAAATAAAAGTGTTAAGAATTTAGTAAACAATGAAAGTCAAATACTTAAAAGTTCAAGGACTCAAAAAACTTTAAAGTTTAAAGACTCAAAATACGTCAAAGTTCTAAGACTCAAAGACTTTCAATCCAAATCAGTAATTAAATTAAAATCTTCTTCTTCATCTGCATTTTGTTGCTGGCTTGCATCATTTGGAGCTATGCCATAATCATCCTCAATGTTTTCATCATCACGAATATCCTCTTCACTCATCTCATCCACTTCTTCATCTGCCAAATCCTCAAGCTCAACCCTCCTACCACACCGGGTATAGCAAAGATTGGTTCCACTGGTAGATGCTGGAGCCCTCCTTGGTCTATTATGGCCTTGGTATGATGAAGATGCTCCAAGTGCTCTATCAACATCTCTCCAAGTGATATCATTCTCAGGATGCACTAATTCATCATCTGATTCACCAATCATCCACTCACTACAATTAAGATCATCGAGCAACAATGGATTGTAGTTTCTACATTGTTCTTTTCTTTCTTGGAACCTTGCTTGAAGTCGGCGATTATATTGAATGTAGACAAGATCATTTAACCGCTGATGCTCTAACCTATTCCTCTTCTTGGTGTGAATCTGAAAAACATTAATAATATGAAGTTATCTACTTATCTTCAATAAAACCATATTAAGTGAAGTACATGTACTATTGTAATCAGAACTCAATAGTCAATACTCACAAATTCAAATGTGCTCCAATTGCGCTCACAACCAGAAGATGAGCAACAAAGACCAAGTATGCGCAATGCAAGCTTTGAAAGGTCAGGAGCAGTACTTCCATGTCGAGACCACCAAGAGACTATAAATATATAATATAAAAAAATAGGTTAAGTAAAAAATCAACATTTTAAGTTCTAAACTAATTAGAACTTTAAAAGGAAATATACGTACTAGGATTCAACTTGTCCCTTTGTCTAATCGCCATGTCCTTTGCAAAACTTCCTTGAACAGTGGTATACTTGTCAACCTGGACAATGATCTTATCTTGCAAGGTCTCATCAGGCACCAACCTTACAAGAACATCATTGAAGGCATCACTTGCTTTTTGAGCTAAGTCCAACTCATTATCAGGATTATCTTCTATTGCCTTAAAGAACTTGTTTGGATTGAGGAAAAAGGAAGCTAAATATATTGATCCATTCATCATAGTCTCACAACGGTGATCAACAATCGCTATGATTTTCTTCCATTTCCTTTCATCATCTCTAAAATTTTTTTTGATGTTCTTCCTTGCCACTTGTATTGCCATATATACTTCAGGCATAGCAGGCAACTCATCACCATCTACAATCCTCAAGAGTTGAAGAAGAGGCTGTGATGCTCTTATACAATCCATCACACCATTCCAGAATGTTGTAGCAAACACAGTCTCAGAAGCATTCTTCCCTGCCTCTGTAGATGCAAGCTTAGAACGGGACCATTCATCATCAACAAATAATTTTTTCAGAGATTCTCTGTGCTTGTATAAGCTCTGGAGTGTTAAAAAGGAAGAGGCAAATCTAGTCACTCCAGCCCTCACTAAGTCTCCTCCTGTTTTTTGCCTCATGGCTTCAAGAAGACGAGTGTGCCTGTAGATGAATGCAGTCAATTTCCTACCCTTCGATATAACAGACATGTAAGAGCGTAATTTGCCTACTTCCTCCATCATAAGGTCTATGCAATGAGCTACACATGGACTCCAAAATAACCTCTTCCTTTTCTCCATTAGTAGTCGACCCGCTGCAACATAGTTGGCAGCATTATCAGAGACTACTTGAACCACTTTATCTTCACCAATCTCTTCAACCTTGCTATCAAGTAGCTTAAATAACATTTCAGCTGTTTGTGATTGGCTAGATGCATCCACAGACTCCAAAAAAAAAGTCCCCTCCGGACAATTGACAAGAAAATTAATTAGGTGCCTTCCTCTCTTGTCTGTCCACCCGTCTGACATGAGTGTGCACCCATGTTTCCTCCAATATCCTTGACACTTCACCTTTAACTCATCAATTTTATCCTTTTCAGACTTCAATAGAGGCCCCCTATAGTCATGAATTGAAGGGGGCTTGAAACCTGGTCCATATTGACCAATTGCCTCTACCAATTCCTCAAAACTCCTCAACTTTAAAGCATTAAATGGAACACCACTCTCATAAGCCCACCTTGCAAAATAAGAACGAAGTTTATCTCTTTCTTCTTCTCCTCTTACTCGGTTCTCCATTGTTGTTTGATATGAACCTTTATCCCGCCTATCTGCAACCACTTCTTCAGGAGTCCTCCTCACATGCTTATCCATGGGACCCCTTACTTGTTGTTTGGATTGTGTTTGAATGATAGCTTTATTTCTTCTTGAAGTTGTCCCAGAGCTAGGGATAGGAAATGAGACCCCCAAATCAGATACTATATTATGTTGTGAACGGGTTACTTCTGTAGGTCCATCACTAACATCCAAATCATCCAAACAATCAAAGTTCCTCTTCCTCTGGTTCTTCAATATTGCATCTCTCATCTCTTTAGCAATTGCTTCAGTTGTTTTCACACACTTGGCTACATCTCCATAGCCACCAATAAGATGTTGCTTCAATCGTTTTATTCCTCCCCTGACATCCTTCCCACAAAGGGTACATTTAATCCAATTTCTGTCAGATACGTCAGGCCAATACCCATATTTCCATCCAGGATCATTTGATTTAGCTCTCCTTTTCGGATCCTTGCTTGGATCAATCGTTGATTGTGCAGTAGCAGCAGTACTTGTATTTTCACCCCCACTGCTACCATCAATTGTTTCCATAGATAAGTGGAACCTGAACCTACACTTATCAACCAACCAATCATCTTTGTCACCATAGGAAGAAAAAAAAAAACTAATCATACGAAGAAGGAAGAAGCAGGGAGAAGAAAGAAGAAAAGAGAGAAAAAATAAAAAAACTAACCATACGAAGAAGGAAGAAGCAGGGAGAAGAAAGAAAGAAGAAAAGAAGAAGGAAGAAGCTGGGAGAAGAAAGAAGAAAAGAGAAAAAAAAAACCTCACAACAGTCACCGTAGGAAGAAAAAAAA
>NW_024870634.1:284767-302317 GCF_013358625.1 Macadamia integrifolia
GGGGGGGGGGGAGGGGGAATTGTGTGGAAGTCATGAAATCATGGTCTATGTGAACTTTTGGTTGCAGTGTCGTCTAAGAGGGAAGATAGATTCCAATGGCTGCACAGCTGCTTTTCTGGAAGAACGGCTGAATATGGGTCTCAATTTTATTCTTTCTGCCGAGGTGAGTTTCTTTGTCAATTAATTGTTTTTCTTTTTTGGTAGCAGTCCAAGGGATCTTGGCATGGATTTGGAAGGAAGTCAACGGAGGATTGTCATAGAGAGTGAAAAAGGAGGAGAGAGTTCTTGTCCCTGTTTCTAGGGAAAACAGGTAACATAAGGAATGGGGATGGGGACCTACATCCTAAACCTACCACATTATATATCACATTGGTTTGGTTGGTCGGGGAGTTACATAGTTAACCAGTGTGGACAAAATATTGCAGATGTTTTGGTTATTGGGCTGACATTTGTCTAGCCTCACGCTGTGCCCAGTCAAATGACCACAATGTCAACTGGGGTACAGAAAGCTGTGTTTCATAATTCATATCAAGAACATCATTTTTTTATGACAGATTCTAGCTTTTTTCTTTTCACCATGGAACTATTGCAGTCTGTTTATGAGAAGCTTCCTTTTTTAATCTATCCATCTGTTTTATCTGCTTGCAGATTGATCACATGAAGAACGACTACAAATTCGGGTTTGGTTTGACGGTAGGAGAATAAAAGAAAAAAGAAGGGTCGGTGGTCTATATTTAAGGGGTGTATTCTTTTTTATTCTACTTGCTGCTGATTTAATTAGCTCGCTCTTGTTTATTAGTTTCTTCGACTCTTTGAGCACATGTCATCAGCACAGCTCAAATGAGTTACCTTTCGGGGGATAGATTTTTCTTATCCTTTTTTTTGTTTTCGAAGGTAAAAGGAGAGAATTTTTTATTTTGTATTCTGTTTGGGCGGGTCAAACAGCATCAGCATTCATGGTTCCTTTCACTTCTTTGGTAGCCTTAATTGACGATGGCAATTCAAGTCATGATTTTTCCTCGAGTAAATCCTTATGATTGAAATAATGCAGGTTAAGATGTCTGCCTTTTTCTTTTGGTTTGCAGGTTAAGATATTTCCTGCACTGATTTATTTATTCATTGATATACTGTGGTGGGGTTGGGTAATAATAAAATCCTCGGTTACAGAGAGGCGGAAGGAGGATCTAATGGCACACAACCAGGTTGGTACTGAAGTATACCATTGAACAGAGGAGGCACAGTCAAGTTAACTCTTCAGCTTGCTGTTGATTATCCATGGCTGGATTGAAATCTGTGACAGCCAAGACATGCTGTTGGCAATTGCTGTAAAACAACTCAAGGCACAAATTGAAAACTGACCACGTGGCCTCTAGGATGCTAGTTCTATTCAGCTTGAATAGGATAGGACGAGGTGGCTGAACCTAAGAACCACGTGGCCTTGGGAGCTCCTAAAGGCTCAAAAGATGCATCCAACCCCTGTGATCTTTGTCTTGTTGGCTCATTGAGTGCTACACCAGATGATTGGATCCAAATAGCTGCTGGGAGTGAGTACAGATCTTTAGGTGGGTGCAGTCGTCATCAAGGAAGAGTGGACTTTCAATAACATTTTTCATTTTATTTTCTGGTATTAAGTTTTCTTTCACCCGTGGTTGAACAGGGAATCTCTTCAGTGTTGGTGATGTGACACTATGATTGTACCTTGGGTCCATTATTAATTTGCACCCCCTATTGTATTGAGTCGAAAGTAACCTTTGCCAGTCCAATCATTGTTAGATCCCATTGTTGAAGAGATTCTCTCTTCACCATCAGTGAGTAGAAACTGGGTTCAAATCTAAATTGCTGGCAAGAGTGAAAACTTAGTTACTTTTTCCCTAGCTGTTGAGATTATGCATTCATGCAATGTAAACTTTTCTTCTGCTCTTTATCAAGGTTCTGCCCAGAATTTGATCCACTGCGATAATAGGAGGATATCAGAGGATATCATTGATAGACGAAGCTGGTGAATTATATGAGCAATGAGCTATTGATACAAATCAAATGGCTTGGGTGATAGGACATTCTAATGTTACATCTTTTACTTATCATTTAGCATCTCTAATTTGAAGGATCTATCAAAGCTTTATTTAGCATATGTTTATTCCAACAGCTAATGTTAGGCTTGTAGTCTCCGATCAATTAGCGGAACCGTATACAAATATTTGGTCTAGGCATTCTCTGTTGATGTCAGACATTTCCAGAAGATACTTTGAGAACTTGCATTTGTTAAATTGGACTTTGTGCTACTTACTGATCTGATCTTTAGTTCACCTCTGATTTATGTAGTAATTAGCTTCACAACCACCCATCAAATGAAACATGAAAAAAAAAAATTATTATGATTTTTTCAATCTTGTAAAGTTGGATTTTGATAGCAATGGCATTGTTGGGGCTATTGTGAAAGGTTATCATGTTATGCAGCATAGCTACTAAAATTTATATTGTTGTAGGCCGGACTCTTAAACCACCTGGAGGTCATACGGTTTTGCTCATCCATGGACAGTTTTGGATGTTAGACTAGAAAATAATAGAAATATAATATAATATATATGATGTACGAGTTCTTATTTTATTGACATGAAACAACTTGCATGTTCAGACTTATGATATGGTTGATGATTTTCAAACAAGTGGTCTTAGGTTGAAGTCTTTCAATACACTTACTTTATTTGCTAATAATAAAGTAGGTTGGGTGATGGATTGTCTTGGTGGTGGACATAATGTATGTAGGACGTTTTGACTTAATCGATCTATATAGTACGTCTAGATAGTTGGTACCTTATTATAGTTTATCGTTATAAGCTTGTGGTCAATTTGTAGTGGTGTGTCAAGTTGGCAGTCGGCACTTTTTATATTTTGTCATAATCCATCAATATTTTTGTATGGATTTTCGCACTCATTGTTGTTTAGAATCTATGTAACTGACCCAGTAAGTTGGGATAATTTTTTTTTTTGGTAGAAAATTGGGATAAGGTTTTAAATTTTGTTGTTCCAACAACTAGAGCTTCCACAAATGGGTTGGTGGATTATGAGTAATATGGTTGGTTAATTCTATAGAGATCTCATTACCTCTTTTGAACTTTTCGTTGTCCCCCTAAGGTTCGCTCATCTGATAAAGGGACTAGTTATGTAGGGTCATGCATCCCAGGTTAAGGGGGTGGTGTTGCCTTCATGGCTGGAGATCATTAGATCTAAGTATTAAATAGACAAACAAAAGTTTTACAAAAAAAAAAAAGAGACAAACAAAAGTGGAGCAACATCATGTCATATATAGCAATTAAAAAGTCATTACAGAGCATACAATAGACATTTCTTGTTTCCCCCTACTGGCATTACAGAGCATACCATATTTACAAACTTCTATCATATGTATATATATATATATATATATATATAAATGGTAGAAAAAAATTCCATTAACTAAATAAGCTTTTTACATCCACTATAATACAAGTTTTCAAAAGATTAATCTTTGTTGCATAGCAAGGTAAGCAATATGATCAAGTAGCATGATGTCGTTAGATTGCTTGAAACAAAAGGT
Source organism: Macadamia integrifolia (assembly GCF_013358625.1). Taxonomy (NCBI): domain Eukaryota; kingdom Viridiplantae; phylum Streptophyta; class Magnoliopsida; order Proteales; family Proteaceae; genus Macadamia; species Macadamia integrifolia. The sequence goes on from NW_024870634.1 coordinate 288,345, forward strand.
AGTCAAAAGAAGAGATTTATAAACGTCAAAAAATAAAGGTAATAGTGCTCAAGGGCCACGAGTAGGTGCTACAGTCCACCACCATGTTATGCATCCCCTTCGAGTTCCTCTAGATTTTTTATATCATCCAAACATTACGGTTGGTTAATTTGAGGCTGTGGAGGAAACGTCGGGTTTCCATGTCAATGCTTCTTCCTATCATCATGAAATCTAGAAAAACTAAAACAAAACAATCATGGAAAAGAATGCAACAAAGCTAGACCTGAGATATTATTAGAAAAATCAGAAACTCCAATTCATAATAAAATGGGAAAATATAGGAATTGCAAAGATGGCATGCTTCTGGGTGTTAAAAGTGTGCTCAATATGTTCCTTAGAGCTAAGAGACTCATCAGAGGGAGGAGATAACTGTAGATCAATAATCCAACGGTTAATATTAAACCAAATATAGATGGAATTAGGTTTGGTAAGAAGAGTAACCATCATTCTAACCCAAAAATAAAATAAAAAACAAAAATAAAAAATCCTATGGACCATATAAAATATGAAGAAATCATTGAAACGCTAAAGAACAGATGATCCTAGTCAAGAATCATAGAGGGAAAAAGAGCATAATCAGATCCAAGATTGAGTGACTGGTAGGGAATTCCGTTTTTAACCCCAATAGTCTCATAGCCCATAACAGTTATTAGAAATCGAATGAAAAAAAAAAAAAAAATCACGCCAAGTGGTTTCCCTGTGAGTGTTGCAAAACCCACAGTGACATCAATGTTTATCTATTTTCCAGGAGTGGCTTTGACTGGAAGGCCATCAAGTAGAAGCCTCCAAGAAAAGAAAAAAATAATAATAAAAAGGAAAATAAAAAAGAAAAAAATAATAATAAAAAAGAAAAAAATAATAATAAAAAGAAAAAAATAATAATAAAAAAGAAAATATAATAAAATCAGTTGGACTTTGAGTTTCTAGAAAAATCTTCTCGAGATGGTGAAGATGCCTTGTTTTGAAATAGTACACCGCAAACGATCATCTAGAAGTGGAGAGACAGAGGGAGGTAAGAAACTAAAAAATTAGTACTCAAGAAGTACCAACAAAAAAATCACTTAATCTTTAGAAGAGAGTTCCATTTAGGCACGGAATCAGCGATTATAAAATTTGGCAATGAAGGGATCCAAGTAGGGGTATAAGTTTGGCCCTGATGGATCGAACCCACCATGTGTCCAAATAGAGTTTGGACTAAGATTTCTGACCTTGTGGTAGGGGTGTCGAAATTGGGACCGATTCGGTTAGGCCAACTGAAATCAAACCAAAACCGATATGGCCTATCGGATCATGTTTTGAATTAGGATAGTGTGACCCCAAATCGAATCGAACCAAACCAAAAATCAAAATAACCCAACACCAGACCGAATAAAACCAACATCTTGCTATCTAAATAACTTCATGTTATTCTTAATTGAGATTTCTTTTTTCATTGAAAACAAACTCCAAGTTTTAAAACTATTGGTCAACTATACTTAGTCATTATGTTTCTAATACTTAGTCATTATGTTTCTAAACTACACATAAGGTTTCTCCAAGGGAGTTGCCCGTTTGACTTCTAAAATTTAAAATTTTAAAATGATTTGGTCTGTTATAACATCTATATACCATCCTTGACTATAACAACTTCTTTATGCCAATCCCTAATTCCATCCCATTTCATCTCTGTTTCTAATACTTTCCCCAATCTTGAAGAATGCCAAAGTAAAATTATATGACAAGTTAATCATGGAGATGCAACTCATCTCCATCATTCCAACATAAGGAATCCCTCCATCACTGTAGTCACTCCCTATGTTTCTAATAACGAGAATAAGTAACATAAGTGCACATAATTGAGACTTTGGGCTCTGGTTTATGCAAGTGATCCTCAACAAGAAATTGAAAACAAACAGAAACGAATGCAATAGCACACCAATAGGGAAATCAAAAACCAAACTTAAACTAAACCGAAACCGATGTGTTGTGTTGGATCATGTTTTGGGCTAACTCAATCTCACACTGAAACCAACAAAAACCAAACCAAAATCGGTCCAAACCGAACAACTGACACCTACCCTAAGGGCGGGTTAGGGTTGAAAAACACCTTCCCAACCTGACCCTAACTAGCCTTGCATAGTTGCATTATAAGATTTGGCAAATTGATTATTAACAAATATTGGATATGTGCAAGTTCAGATCTTTCCCACGGTAGCCACTGCAAATGTCCTTTCCTTTTTTACAACTATAACAAGTGAAGGCCCTTGGAAGAGACACAATTTTATCTTATGGCTCCTCTTATCTTGTGTTTCTAATTTGAAGGAATGAATTAGATCAGATAGGCTTTCAACTTTACCTGATCTAAGTGAGGGATCCCCTTTTAGTCATAACTGAGGGGTCAAAGAGAGATTTAGAATGAAAATAATTAGCTTCTAATGTAACACCCTAAAACTAGAAGCAACTGAGCTCAGTGTCAGGACCTAGCTGGCATAGGAAGTAGGCTACCCTATTGTGGATCCACTTGTACAATAGTAAGAGAGGGAAGTTTGGTACATCCACAGATCCACCAGTCAGGAAACGGTATAAAATAGCCAGAATAGAAGTGGAATCAGTTCCACATTGAGTGGATTCATAAGCCCAAGAGATAAGACAACTGATGAACTAGAAATGTGCAAATCGGCCAGCCGGTTTGGTTGGTAGAATGCTGGAAAAATGGATTTTTCCTGTGTGGGTCCCACATCCCTATATCCTTGAGCCTCACACTTGTCCAATATGTAGAAGTTCTAATGCTGACCACATCCAGCCTAATAGGTCAGTATTTGGTGGGATCCATCCATGAGAATTTAATTTTAGTTTTATGTTTCTAAAACAGTTTTAAAAAGCAATTTTAGATATTAAGGTGTTCAGCCAAACGGGGCCTAAGGACCCTTAGGGCTAAACCTTAAAATTCCTTCTTCAGTTGTTGTTAACTCATTTTGCTATTGTATAATTCGGTGAATAGCAGAGGGAAAGAAGAAGGAAGAAAAGAAAGAAGAAGGAAAAAGGAAGTAGAAGAGGAGAAGAAGAAGAAGAAAAGAGAAGGAAAGAAAGGAAGAAGAAGAAAAGAAGTGAAAGGAGCTGATGTTACATGCTTGCTGCTGTACCTACTGCTGTACCTGCAAAATTAAAGAAATTATTCTTGATAGTTGTACAATAGATATCTTGCAGGTTAGATATAGGTTCAGCTTGATTCTCAAGCATGTAGCCACCCAAAGTGGGAAACTTGGACTACATGCATGGGATTTGGGTAAAATTCTGTTATAGAGAATGTATGTGTATAAAATTACATGATGTTCATGGTTGTTGGGGATAGAATAATGGGTTTTAATTGCATCTACAGTCATGTGCAGGTGGGTTTTGGATTGTATGCATGAGTTTCATCATCCCAAAGATGAAAACCCAACTGTGGCACCCAAATATGTGAAGTATGCTTGCTGAAATTATAATTAGGATAGTATACAGACCTATAGAACATCCCAGCAGCTACCCATAAATTGGGTTTGAGCTTAAAAGGTCGGGAATAGGCTCCCAAAGCTGAATTTGCCATCTGAGAGAAAAAATTGGGGAATATAATAGGGCAAAATCTTATTATCGTAATTGGAGGTTTTAGAGACTGTACAATGGCTTTAGAGGCATTAGGAAAGCCTCCCCATGCTGCCATGGGCATTAGCCCTCGGCCATATGCAGCCCAAGTGAAGGAAGTCAGCAGAATAGCCTGTAGGGTTGCAGAAAATGTTGCTGAAACCAACCTGCCGGTTGGACAAGCGGCCAGCCAGTTGAACCTATAGGTCGGGTGTTTTTAAGCCATATCAACCCCGATTTTTGCTGAATTATGCCCTGGACCTTGCGGTTTATGTCCCTTACCTTTTACCTGAATTTAACCCTAAGGTAGGGGTAGTTCAGGGGATTTTTTTGAGATTTTAAATTGGTTAGTACATGGGTTGTTGGCTGTCATTTTTGGTTCAGCAATGAACCTGTGTTTAATCATATTAGGTGTTATAAATGTTTAACAATATGATACACCATTGGTTAAGAACCTAAACAATCGGGCAAGGATAAAAAGTTGATTGCGGGGGATCCTATTTGGGTTTCGAGGTGAGTGGGTATTTGATTTGCTTACAAAGTGTTTTATTTATTTTATTTCTGTGTGCCCCTGTGTAATATTGTGCTAACTCTATTTTCATGAATTTCATATATATATATATATATATATATATTACACATGTGGCATGATTTTACCAAGATTGATGTGATCGTGGTTTTGTGAATGTGTTAGTGATATAATAGGGTGGTCATGATTGTAACATCGATGGTCTGAGGCATGGTTTGACCGAGGGAGGATTATGGTAATGTGGGTTCAGAGGTCGGTATTACAGTGATGGCCATAGATATATGATTGGATGATATAGATTGTTATGAATGCATGTAGAATGCATAAGGTTAGGATTCACAGATCCTGGTGCTACACCTCTTGCCAGTAGGGGGTTAGGTATTGGCTAATCCTAAGGGGTGGTATGTTATAAGGAATACCATATCCGCAATGACGTACTGTACTCAAAGGCTAATGCAGCACGGGTAATCGATGAGTTTTCCAGGATCGTGGTTGTTAAGGGTTACTCATTAGGGGTTTGTGGGGTGACCAATAGGTTTTTCGGGACTAGAGATACCACCTATTAGGGGTGTCAATTGGCCAGGCCGGGCTGATCTTGATCGGGCCTAGCCAGTCCTAGCGGGCCTATGTCCTCGGACCATGACCTACCTATTTAAGGAATGAGTCGATCTCGGTCTGTGTGGTGCTGGGCTCGATCGGGTTCTGGACATCAATCGGGTTTCTCTTAATAGAGCTAATCGAACTATAATCGGGCCTTCAACTGTGTAATGTACTAATAAAACCATAAACGGGCCTTAAATGGTCATTACTTTTCTTAGATTTAAAATATTTTAATTTATTTTGTTAAATCATTAACAATATTACACTTAATTATAGTCAATAATTGATAAGAATATCAATATATACCCTATTCTATCCCCAAAAAAATCAAAATACCTATATAAATGGTCGGGCTAAATGTGTTGGCCCGAGTCAGGCTAGTAAACTGGCCAGGCCGATTAGGAGGTCCATTAGGCTTACCCCTTGCACCGTGTACTACTTATTTACAAACGTGTCGGGCTTAGGCCGACACGTTTATTAATCGAGCTAGTCTAGGTCAGGCCATAAACGTGTCGGGCTCGATCAGGCCTACCTATGCGGGCTTGGAATTGACACCCCTACCACCTATGTTGCATTAGCACTGAGACGTTATCTTAGACTTAGTAATTGTTGCTAAGTAATGTGTGACAAAACTAGATCATGAGCATCATGTGATTTGCTTGAGTATGCATTGCATCATTTGTTTGTGTGTGCTTGCATGCGCACCCCTCATTGGGCTTGTGAACTCACCCTTGTGGATTTATGTTTTAGATAGTGGAACCGATGCTGAGGCAGGATAGGATTTCAGTGATGATTGTGAACTTGTGTCTACGAGACACTGGGTTGCTAGTGGATTTCACTACTGTTATTTAGTTTTTTCTTTTGATGTATATATTGATGATATATGTAAAATGCAACTATTACACCTATGGGTTGTTAACAAATGGATCTTGTATATTTGTAATTTATCATTTTAGTACATTACCAGTGGTAATTGTATGATTTTATTAGCGTGCTTAGATTTAAACTGTGATCTTGGTGGCATTTGTGAAATTAAGATACCGCATCAGTCATCCTAGAGAATTAGGCTGACTACATGTAGGTATCCAGTGCCACATACCTTGGCCTATTGGAGGTAGGGTGTGACATTTAACGTTTGAGTTGGAGGGTAGATTCATTAGTAAGTAATCTTCACCTAAGCTTGAGGAGGTGGGCTTTGTTTTGAGTTGTAGAATCCTTGAGTCCAAGGCCCTCATCAGATTTAGGAGAACATACTTATTTCCAAGCTATGAGATGAAGCTTTTTGGATTACCTTTATCCCCATTCCAGAATCGTAGATATCAAGAATCTAAATTATGACAAATATTCTAAAAAGGTAAAGCAAGACATCAAGTAGAAAGGGATAGAAGGAAGAGCATAATAAGAGTATATGGACTAGCATAGGAGAGCAAGTTGGATTTCTAATTTGTCAAACGTTTATCTACCCTATTGACAATATGAGTGAACCCAGTCCTTTGAGATCTAGGATGAAAGATGTTACATCCAAGTAAATTGCATCTCTATTAATTTCTTTGATACCAATGAGGGAGCAGATTTGTGATTTCTCGTCCAGAGGAAAACACATTTTTTTCATAAATAATATATTGTCCAAACAAATAAAAAAAGAGAGATCAATAACATATTTGATGGTTAAGACAACCTCAGGAGTTGCTCTATAAAAAAAATGTCATCGACAAACAATAGATGAGAAATCTCAGTAGCATGTCAAGCAATCTTGAACCCCCTAAACATACGAAGATCCCTACATGAGTGAAGTAAGCAAGATAAGACTTACATTTTCACAATGAATAGGAAAGGGCTCAACGAGCATCCTTGATCAATGCCACGAGAAGGCTTAAAAAAACTCAAAATGCTCCCTTCCAGTTTATTTGAGAAAGAGGTAGAACCAATAAGAAAACTAATCAAGCCACACCATCTATCCCCAAAGCCCAAAATTCAAAAATGAAATAATGAAAGATTTCCTAAGCAATGGCAATATTATCAGTGATTTGTCTTTCATGAATAAAAGCATATTGAAAAGGAGAAATAAAGAATGAAGGACAGAGTTCAATCTATTGGCTAGGATTTTAACCTTAATTTTGTAAGACATAGGACAAAGACTTATCGATCTAAAGTCTTCCACCCATATACATCATGTTTAAAAATAATAAAAAGAAAAAAGTCTTCATTCAACTCTCAACCATCAATCTATCCACCTTCTTATGGTGAAGGCTCTGAAAAGGAAATATCCACAAAGGGGTGACTGGTGAGCTACAACAACCCAGTGAGTAAAACATACTTCAAGCATTCAATCCGAAATACATAACGAACAATAATCATAATTCATTTTGTTTGCAACAAATTATATGTTCATGTTCATTTGAAACCCTCAGAATTTAATATTTATGCTTAGATCATTACGTTCATGTTTTCCACTTGATTTCAACGTTATAACCACCCATGGTGGAATAGTCTCCATATTGAATCTCTCTCCTCCTCTACTAAGTGAGATCAACTACTATATCCTCACTCCTCCCCAGCTAAGTGAGATCAACTACTGTATCCTCACTCCTCCCCAGCCAAGTGAGATCAACTATTGTACCCTCACTCATCCTCCCAACTAAGTGAGGTTCTATAATCCCATACACTCACTCATCCTCCCTAGCTAAGTGAGGTACTTATACACATTCACCATCACACATGCAAATATTACTTAATATTTCATTATTTTCTCATTATCACATCACATGTGTAATGACACGATTCATTTATAGTACTTCAATCATAAAAAAGAATTTACACATCATAATACCCACTTAAGTTTCACTCACCTTAAAACGTAAGAATTCTAAACCAAACGCCAACACGAGTGCGGTTCCCGAATTAATCGTCACCTATATGATAAAGAAATCACCCAAAAGTGGGTAAAGAATCTTAAAGAGCTGTTGAAAACATGCAAAATCACCGAATAGAGTTAATCCGGCCTCACTGGATCCCAACCGGCTTGTTGGATTCCTACACCAGCAAGTGGCTCTGCCAACAGCCTCTGCCCATTTAGACCTGAGAAACCATTTGGTTCTTGAGGCAATCGGTACCCATCGGTTCCTCAACCGGCTCACCGACAGAGCCAGGCGGCTCGCCGGATCATAACCAGAAACATATTTTGAGCTCGAAATTTGGGATTTTGAGTCACCAAATTTGAACTCCAACCACATGTTTGGCCTCTAAACTTGAGGGTTTGCCATCTAAACTCCATTCCTCCGTTCTAAACCACTTCAACAAAAAATTCATAACATGCATTCAGATTATATAGACTAGAGCTAACCAATTTCCCAAGCTTTGTTGAGTCTGGTTCTCCTTTGATCTTTGAGGTACTTTCCCGCACTCACACCTTGGATTTCTTATATCAACTAGCCTTGAAATTGGGAATACAACAACTTAGTTAGGGACTCTCTCTCTCTCTCTCTCTCTCTCTCTCTCTCTCTCTCTCTCTCTCTCTCTCTCTCTCTCTCTCATGCCTAATATCAACCTTGAGTGGAAGTTGGATCAGATCTTATGATGATTCTACAGCACTTATAACCATTTCTTCCTTTCATCCACCCAGAATTTTTCAGCATTGAAACATTCACCAATATCCTAGAAATTGTTACAGAATACCTCCTAGATTCCACTATTTTCTTCTATCATCTTTGCAATTCCCCCTTCCTTTCTCTTCTTCTTCAATACTCTCTCTCTCTCTCTCTCTCTCTCTCTCTCTCTCATTTTCGTAGCAAAACAAGAAAATAAATTAAATTTCCAATTTTTTTTCTAATATATGGATTTTTGAATTCCCAATTTACCCTTCCTAGGCCTCCCACATGTTAAGAGATAGAGCCCTTTTTATTAGTACCCTCCCTTATTTTCAATAATAGCAATCAACCCCCTCAACTAAATTATAGTTGTGTTTAACCCCATGTGGGTGAAACACCCATTTTACCTTTTACTTTATGGTTCCCTAAATTAATGCGTGGCTTCATATGAGACCAGATTAGGTCCACATACGAGATTGTTCTCGTATGGCCCTGGTTCGGGGGATTGGAATTCATTAAATATGGAAAGAGAAACTGAATTCCAATCCTCCGGACTAGGGGCATACGAGAATAATCTCGTATGTGAACCTAATCCGAACGCGCTTCATATGTCCCCACTAGGGACCCCCATAAATATGAATTGACTATAGTACCTTTAATAAAACTAAAAATTTACAATGGTAGAGTTGTCCACTATCTCCAGCAAAAATATAGAAATTCATTTTGTCATTAATGTGCCTTGACCCCTTGACCAACCCTCCATCAAGTAAGTACCAATCACTAAGGCCATCATGCCTTACACGCATCAAGCGAACAAATATATATACAAAAATTATTTGTAAGACATTTTCACCTAGAAAATTTTACATGGAAAAATTTACGACAACAATAACAAAGCCTTATCCCAATTAAATGGGATCACCTACATGGATCCATGATGGACAAATTTGCAAAGTAAAAGTGAAGGAAAGAAAGGGAAATGAAACAAAGCAACACCTTTGGGACATCTCACCTAAAAACGATCAACAACATGGATCTTTAGCCTCCAGATAACTCTATTAGATGTCATATTATGATCTATACCGAGCTTTTGCATGTCCTTCCTTACCAACTTTTTAATGTCATTTTAGGCCTGTCCCCAGCTCTTCTAGCTCCCCCCATCTGGATTTGGTCACTCCTCCTTACAGGAGCATTCAAAGGTTTACGCAAAACATGTCCAAATCACCTTAAGCGACATTCTTTGAGTTTGTCCTGAATCAAAGTAACTCTCAGATAGGATCTAACTCGTTCATTCATCACCCTATACCTCCTAGTTTTTTCACACATCCCAACATCTGCATCTTTGCTACGCTCAACTTATCTATGTTACACTTCTTGATAGCCCAACATCTACCTCATATATAATTGTCGGTCTTATGGCTATCCAATATAATTTTTCTTTAAGCTTTAGGGGTATATGTCAATCATACAATACTCCAGAAGCACTTCTCCACATCGTCGCTTCTTGACAGCCCAGCATCTGTCTCATATATCATTGTCAGTCTTGTAGTTGCCCAATATAATTTTTCTTTAAGCTTTAGGGGTATACATCAATTATACAATACTCCAGAAGCAATTCTCCACATCGTCTATCTTACTTTAATTTTGTGAGACACATCATCATTTCTCTCACCCTATTTGTTTATGATTGACCCCAAATATCTGAAATGATCACTTTGAGGGATCTCTCTCCTCAAGTTTCACCGTATCGTTGTCTGTCCTTAAGTGACTAAAGTTACATACCATATGTTGTGATTTTGTTCTACTTATCTTAAGACCCCAAGGTTCCAGGATAGATCTCCATAACTCTAAACTTTCATTGATCTCTGCCACTAGCACAATATCATCGGCGAAGAGCATACACCATGGAACCTCCCATTGAATGTTCTTGGTTAAATCATCCATAATAAGCGTAAACAAATAAGGACTTACAGCAGAACCCTGGTGTAACCCAATACTAATTAGGAACTCATTGCGATGACCTCCCACGTTCTTACACTCGTTGCCACACCCTCGTATATATCTTTTGATAATATCTATATATTCACATGACACCCCATTCTTCTCCAATACATACTAGATGAGCTCTCAGGGAACTCTATTATAAGTTTTTTCTATGACAATAAAGACCATATGGAGATCCTTTTGTAGGTTATCAATTTTTCCATAAGTCTCGTAAGCAGGTAAATTGCCTCCATCGTGGATCTCTAGGCATAAAACTAAATTGGTTCGTTGAGATACCAATTTCTCTTCTTAGGTGGACTTCGATAACCTTATCCCAAAATTTCATAGTATGACTCATGAGTTTTATGCCTCTATAGTTATTGCAACTTGGAATATCAAATTTATTTTTGTAAATCGGTACAATAACACTTCTACACTCTTCAGGCATCTTTCTCGTGCTCATAATTAAACAACTTGGTAAGCCAAGCAACCCATATAGTCTCAAATTCTTCCACACTTCAATTGGGACCTCATCTAGGCCTAGTGTCTTAGGGTTTCTTTAACCTCGGACACTCCAATCTTTTGTATATATCTATGAAGCCTATTGCTTGTTGGATACTCACCCCATTGCTACTTAGGCTATCTTCATTCAATAATTCATATAAAACTCACCCCATCACCTATTAATATCTTCATCCTTCACAAGCACTCTACCGTCATCACTTTTAATAGATCGAATATGATCGAGATCTCTACTCTTTCTTTCCCTAAACGTGGCTATCTTGTAGATAGCATTTTCTCCTTCCTTAGTATCCAAATTGTGGTTAGAGTCATCATATTTCTTTGTTCGAGCTTTCCTCACAATCTTCCTATGCCCATTTATGACTGCCTTATATCTCTCTTTATCTTCCACCACCCCAGACCTTTGCCATATCTTAAAACTATGCTTCTTAGTCTTTGATGGCTGCCTGTATTTCCTCATTCCACCACCAAGTCTCTCTAGGGGCCTTTTGAGTATCCTTAGCTATCCCTAGTACCTCTTTAGCAATTTGAAATCTGTTATATCTATTCACATCGTGTTAGTGTCTCCTTCAACCTCCCACTTCCCGTGTTTCACAACTTTATCTATAAAAGACTCAAATAATCACCTTTCAATCTCCACCACCTTACCATTGGGCATGCATCTAATAGATTTACGTTTCGATAACCTAAGGCACATATCCAAGATAAGAGTTATTCTTCATGGAAAGCTAATCTCCTCTCTTTTGCAGGAAGATCGGTTCTACTCTAATCGGCTTTATCTTCCATTCCGGCTTATCTAATGTCTTGCTTACTTTTCTAAAAGTTATTTGCAAGAAACTTAAATCAATTTATGTTAGATTATGGAATGATGATGAAAATGATAAAAGGAAGGCTCATCTAATCGGATAGCGCAAAATATGTACCCCTAAAATCACTGGTGGCCTGGGAATAAGAGGTTCTGAAACCCAAAACAAGGCCCAGTTGCTCAAGTTCGGATGGAGATTAATTATTGAAGATCAATCCCTATAGGTACGAGTTCTGACAAAAAAATACTTCCCCAATAGGTCTATCTTTCTTTCCAAGACTCAAAATAAAAAATGTTCAATCACTTGGAATAACATTGTAAGTATTCTCCCCATCCTCAACAGAATGGTTTTGCGAATGATTTGTAACAGTCGAGATAGATTTTTGGAATGATCCCTAGATTCCAAAATCGAATTTACAAAGCTTGATTTCACATTGTCCCACTCCCCCCCCCCCCATATTAATAAGGTAAGAGATTTAATTTATCCTCTTTTCTTCCTTTACCCATGTCAATAATATTGTTCATTTTCTTATTAGTATAGGACTGATTTTTTGTGATGCCACCTATCAAAAAGGGAGGGCCCTCACTACTAAAATGGTTGCGAAATTTCTGAAATGTGGTCTGATGTCTAACCAAATTAGAATCTCAAACAAGTGTTCTTGCCCACATCTTTTCTTACATTGGTGGTGATTCTAGTGGAAACTCCAGACACACCCAAAAATTAAGATCTTTTTTTGTTAGACTTGCAAATGAGGAATCCCCATAAAGGATTTGCTGGGAAATTGGATGACTATCGACTCTTCTTGTGGTTTTTTCCAAAACCACCATGAGTCTATTTGGTATACTTTCATCTCTTGTGAATTCATCAAAAGAATTTGCGTCGCTTATGTCACATCACACCTTCACTTACCAAAAGGTCAGTGACTTGGACATGATCTCATATCAACAATCCCACCAGGATCTCTGATATAGTACTTTTAGATAAAAAATCTATGAAATGAATTAAAATCCACAAGTATTTAATAGACAGTAAGATAATACCACTGGTGAACTTTTACTAATAATTAACATATTTACACAAAAGAATGTTTAATCTTGTCTAAACATACTTACAACTATTACCCAAAGGGTTACATCCATTATATAACAAAAAGAATTAAAAGCAGAAAATGATAACATCATCTTCAAGGTGCCCCGTAGGCACAGTTCTCATAAACACATCCCAGTTCGTGCTTGACCAACTGCTCAACCCACAGCTCATCTCTATAAAGAGATAGAGTCTCCACAATAGCCTCTGATGAAGTACTTGGGTCACATCTAAAAGCACACAACAAATAGGGTGAACTTCTACGAAGCCCAATGAGGGGTGGACATGCAAGCAGGCACAAATAAGTATGAATGCAATAATAATGATCAACAAGATTAAATGAATGCAATGACATGATCTGGATTATTATCACATAAGCTTATTCAACAATTCTAAGTCTATATGGGGTCATAGTGCTATTGCAACACAGGTAGTACTCTGATCCCAGAATTCTCATCGATCATCCAGCGATACAAGTTAGTTGCGAGTTAGGAGCATACCAGTTCCTACCTATATACTTCAGTACCTGGTAAGGCTCTATTAATAATTCTTGTAAACCACAACACTGGAAACTACCTCAGCCATGAAGGATTTGTCACGATACGAAAAACAACCTTGGCCGTGTCAGACGGGTGGGATTAGCCAATACCTTTCCCCCTTTGCAAGGGGTTGTAGTACATTGGTTTGTTTTCCTAGCTTGATGCAATCTAATATGCAATACATCACATCACAATAGTATGGTAGTCATAATTGGGAATGCAATACCAATAACAACAACCACATTCTCTCTCAATTCACCAACACACACTATCCACATTTCACCAACATTAACTATTCATATCACACACCAATGTGCACATTCCAATTCTTAAATAGTAGTAGTTTTTATAATGCACACTCACATGATTATACGTAGAAATAAATAAATATAAACACTCCTCAAAATAAATCACAACACCACTCACCTGTTGTCCCTATGAGTTGTGTATATTCGATGACCTTGCATCGGTAGCCTCACTGCTTGACGACTCTATTCATCAGAGACATAGGGGTTTTAGGTTAAAGACCAAGTATGGAAGAGGGCTTCCTATGGTTCAACTTACCAATCCAAATGGAGGTTAAAACTAGGTCTCAGATAGTCCACCGATGGATGCTCACCGGCTGGAGGTGACCCACTGGTGAGCCCACCGGCTGATGAACCCAAGAGTTTCAAAAGGAGGT
>NW_024870634.1:305825-323562 GCF_013358625.1 Macadamia integrifolia
TTTTTTTTTTTTTTATCCTTTTTAATACTTAATAATTATAATTACTGATTATTTCTCCCTTTCTCCTCCATGTTTAGAGAGAGAGAGAGAGAGAGAAATAAAATTATAGAGAGTTTATTATTATTATTTTTTTCATCTTCCATTTTGAGGGGTTAGAGGATGAGTGAGATTTTTTTAAAAATAATTATAGAGATTTAAATATGGAGAGAGAGAGAGAGAGAGATAATAATTATTTTTTTTCATCTTCCATTTTGAGAGGTTTTTTGGTTATTTGGAATTTTTTTTTGGTAGATGTTAATGGTTTTTTTGTCTTTTTGAAAAAGTATACCAAAGACAGGGAGTACGTACTTTTTAATAGTAGTATGATAGTATGTATATATATATATATAAGTAGTTAAAGTGCTAAAGCCAACCTTAAAATTTGAGTTATAATACCGGGTTGCAGATTTTTAATACAGCCAAAAAGAATTTTTTTGCTTTTGGAGTCTTGCATAATTTAGTGGACAACACTGATGCATCATAAAAGAAAGAAAGAAAGAAAGAGGATCAAGAAGTAGAATGGTATATCCCTTATCTTGACATATAATAAGTGTCTGCATGTACTTAAGAGATTTAGAAGATTCAACATATAATGGAGAATGGGATTTTACTTCAACGCTAGATTTCTATTTATTGCTTGTAAAAACTATGATGTTGTTGGTTATGGTTTAACTTATTTCATCATTTTCTTTGTTCATTCCATTTTTTTTGTGAATTGTCTAATTTTACTTTAGGCCTTAGCTAATATGGTTTATTTGGGTAGCTAAGTCTTTAACTCAAAGGGAAGAAGAACACATAGGGTAATTCCCATAAGATGGTAGTTCGAATCCATTGAAACTTTTCATAGAAAGAATAGAGAAGTGTAATGTGTGTTCAAGTCTTGTATGTTGGTAGAGGACTATTTTCTGTATCTAGTTGCAAACCTAACTTCTTTGTGGTGTGTCTCTATGATGAGGGAGTGACACTTGTTGCTTTAATAATCATTGGAGGAACTTTTTTTAGTTCTTACCACTAATAGAGTTTTGCCTCTTTCTGCTAGTCTTTTAAAGTGCATAGCTATTGGAGTTTGTATATTTTTCATTGAGAAAATTACACTCCCCTCCCCTGTATGTTCAAGTATTACACTTAGACCCCTTCAAAGTTTGAAATTACAACCGCACCCTATGTCGTCAACTCTGTTAATAGTTGATGTAAATTGGCCCATTTACCCCCTTCCCCTTTCTTTAAAAAACACTCTCTTGGAGCTGTTGGAGGGAGGGAGAGAGCGATCGAGGGTTTTGGAGTTCTTGGAGCGGTTGGAGGGAGAGAGCTACCTGAGTCCGATTTCCGAGAGAGTTGCCTGACTCCGACGCTGATGTTTGATCCCCTTGAATCGATTGAGGTGCTCATATTGAGAAGGTAAGAACACCTCTTTTCCCCCCTTCTTCCACTTCTTTTTTCCCCTTCTTCCACCTCTTCCCCCTCCCCCCCCCTTTTTCACCCATTTTTGTTCTAAAATTTCTTGGCCTGCGCAACAGTATTATGATTGTGAATATGCTAATGCATCAATAACTAGTAACTAATTTTAACTCCAATAGCCTAACCACCAATGATTGGTTATAATACCATAATGAACCAACCCATCACTTCCCACATTACTATCAATGAAAGATGAAAAAGCAAGAGAAGCCACAGACACCAATGTGAACACTGGTCAGATACTTATTAATGGTGTGACAGTGGCCATTGTTGGTTAAGGCTGGACTAAGGAATTGAAACAAGAAGACAGTCCCAGTAGCCAAATGGGTATTTGTTTTTTTCTCTGCTGTTAAACTACTATCCCCTCTGATATTAATGAATCTAGCTAAGCATTTGAGCCAAATAGGTTTTTTTTTTCTCACCTTTGGAGATCTAGTGAAAGTGGTTTTGGGTAATGTCGGCCAATGCTAAGTCAAAGGAAAGTAGCACAATTATTGTACTACCGACACAAGATGTGAAAGTCTCACATTCCATCTCTTCTTATCTTCTTGTGTTCGTGGCATTAAATGAGGAACAATATATAGCCTGAATGAAGAAGAGGGTGAGTTGTATATTGGAGCATAGTTAGTAAGTTCGGAATGGCAATAATAAGGGAACAAATAATGTAAATTTGGTAGTAAAAGAACAATTTAGATTTTGGTTTCTTCATGAATTCAAAGCAATGGTTAGGATATGAATATTCTATAAACCAAGTTGATTCCATAATGTAAATGTTAGTTTATCAGTAATGACTTTCATTGTCTTCTTTCTTTGTTTTTTCAGGATTACCAAAATTGAATAAGATTAACTCCTGCTGCAACAAGGGGGCTCCCTCTTACTCAGACTAAATGTCTACCTCAAGTAATTGCAGCTCAACAGGAGGTTTCAAGTACAGATCCATAAATGTATATGTAATCGAAAAGTTGTGATCAGGATATTAGAGACCGTTGACAACCCAAATAGACTTTTTTATAATTGTCCAGATTACAATGGATGCAAATACTTCGCATTTCGTGAACCTATGAATATTAAAACTACCAATCCATTACCCAATCCCACCATTGATAGGCAAGAGTTGGAAGAGGATGTGAGGCGGTTGTGAGAGGAGGTGTGTGTGCTCAGAGATGTGTTACATGGGTTGCAACAAGAGATGCCAAGTGTGAAGATAAGGATGGATGACACAGTGAACTTTGCTGGATCAATGAAAATGTTTTGTAATTTTGTGTTTGTTTTTTTCGTAGGTGTTTCTGTAGCTATATTTATCAGCCAAAAAATGTAAAAGTTGGATATTATTAAGGAAGAAACAATGATCTGTACTGAATTAGGTTGTGTAATGGAAATTTTGACAGCATTTTGGCAGAATTTGGCATGATTTTCATCACTTAACCTGTATAATTCATAAATATGACCTGTAAATATCACCCCACACATCCATAAATATTCCAAACATCCACAACCACACATCATTCCACCAAAAAGTCAAATGCAATTCATATACTCTATAATAACATCAAAACCCAAAAAAGTAGTCAAAGTACTGTCTTAAGCATCAAATCCATCAACTAATAAAAAAGTTTTTATTAACAGTACAAACTACGAAAATTAGATCATCTAATCCAATTAAAGTCTTCATTGCACTCTATCTCTCTGTTGCATTCAACTCACACCAGCAATTGCCTTCTTCCTCTGTTCCCTTGCTTTCCTTTTGGCTTCCTTAGCTTGCAATTGTGCATTAACCTTGGCTTGCATGCTCAATTCAATGGTCATTGTAGAAGCTTGTGATCTGGTCATTCTTTGAGAATTGCTTATATCAGGTTGACTTCCAGGCTACTGAGTTCTCTACATAAACATGAGTAACTATTAGTTAAATACAACAAATGGATAAGATCACTAATCATTTCAGAATATTTAAAACTTGAAAATTGAACATTGAAAACCTGGGATGATTTTGCTTTCTGTTTCACTGGAGGTCCTGTACACCATCTTTTGTTGTGACCTTTCTGGTTGCAACTGCTACACTTGGCAACTCTTGATCTTTTTTTCCGCTAGCTTGGTGGGACTTCATCAGTTTCCTTCTTCCTAAGAGTTTGTGGTCTTCCTAGAAGTCTTTTGATTGGTCGAGGTTGTACAATACCAATTCTGTGTTCTTCACTTATCTCTTGAAATCCAGGTAATGGATGGATAATACCCTCATAAGCTGCCAAATATATTTTTATGCTATAGTACTCATGGCAGTAACTCTCCAAGTTTTCTCTTTTACTATAAATGCATACTGCTGCATGCTTACAAGGTAATCCAGAACCTTCCCATTCTCTACAACAATAGGTTTGTTTTTTCAAATCGACCACATGCCTTCCTTTAGTATCTGTGACCTCAAACTCATATACCCCAGCAACTTGGACCATACATCCTCTTGATTGTGTTTGGATCAAATCCATCAATTTCTTTATTCTTGGTGTGACAATCCCAGTGTATGTGCAACCCTTCTGATATCTCTTATGCATTATCTCCATCAACAACTTTCGTATCTCATTAACTATGAGTAGGGCAGGCTTACTCCTAAAAGGTGCAATCCACTGATTGAAGCATTCAACCATGTTGTTGGTGACATGGTCGCTTTTTCACCAAAAGTCAAATGCATGTTGAGACCACATCTAACCTTTAACATTGTTCAACCAATCATATGCATTCTTGTTAATTGATTTTATATATGACATTGCCGTTTCAAACAAGAATGTTGTGAAAGCCATAGTTGTTGACCAAAAATACTTTCTAGGTAACACACCTGGAATTTTGCTTCTGAAATTTTGGTACATATGTCTACTGTAGCATCTATGGTGATAGGTTGGAAATATTTCATCAATGGCTTGGTGCAATCCCTACACATTAGCAAATTAAAAAGAATAAGTACACGGAAAAGTAGGTTTGTGTCTTATAGTTAACTCTATAGGGTAGAAGATAACCCACCTTTTGTCTGTCTGACATAAATGTAATAAGAAATTTCTCCTCCGCAGTGTGAAGACAACTATATAACTATGACCAAAAGAAAACCTAACTTTCTTTGCATTCAACATCCACAATGCCATGTGCTATAGGGAACAACCCTTTGTTGTCATCAACAGAGACTGTAGCCAGTAGTACCCCTCCACACATCCCTTTTAGGTGGCAACCATCAAAACCTATGAATGATCTACAGCCTTTCACAAAACCATCAATGCATGCCTTGAAACTAATGAACAATCTTTTGAAGACAGAAGGGGCTGACATTATGACTCTCTGATGGAATTACAACTTGAATAGACTTCCAGGGTTTCTTTGTAGCACAATTTCTCTATAATTAGGTAGCTTTGCGAATGACTTATAATGGCTACCTTCATTGAAGTTAGCAGCATGCTTATTGGCCCTGTACACTGTCATATAAGGGACCTTAACATGGAATTTTTCCTTGAAATATGAATGGATTGCATCTGGATCTATATCTGGGTTTGCCTTTAATCTTGAAGCAAGGTGTCAGGCAATCCAAGTAGAAGCAATATCCTTGTTTCTTTTTTTCCTTGCACAAGAATGTTCATTGCATATAGACTTGATCTGGTATGTTACTCCTTCATCTGCTATAAGTGAAGTATGGATCCTCCATGTACACCCCTGTGCTGCACACAAAATAGTCACTTTTGACTTCCCATTCTTGGTTCTCAGTAGTTCAAAACCTTCTTAAATAGCAGTCTTTAAGAACAATCCTGAAATGAGTCACGTCATCAAACAACATCCCTTTCTCTAGTCTTACCACTTTCCCATGTGAAGATGATGGTGTAAAGTAATCATCATCACAATAGTTAGATAATGCTTCAATGTTATCTTGATATGAAATGCCTGTACCATCCATTCCATCATCTTGACCATCAACTTGATCTTCAACCCCATCACTGTACTCCTCTTCATCATTCATATCACTCTCATCTTCGGACACAAAATTCCAATCAACATCACTTGAACTTGAAACATCGAATAAGACTTCATTGGTACTCTTACTGACTGTCTTACTACCATCATCCACAACATCCCCAACATCAAGTTCAGCAACAATACTATATATGACTTTGCCAGTACTCTTACCAAATGCCTTACTGCCATCATTCACATCAATCACATCATTCCCATCAACATTAATATTAATTGCACTAATACTAATTGAATCATTCATATTGCTCCTACTGTTATGTCCACCACTGGTTGAAGCCCTATAGGAACCACCACCCCTCTTATTTGGTGCTTTATCCTATACCCACTAGGTATCTGAACTTGTTGCACAATACCTCCAAAACTACTTTGACTTTGTAGTACATAAATTCCACTTCCATACTGATCCTGCATCACATCATCACCAAAGCCACATCGACTTTGATGGACACGCCTTCTAGCAGTCTCCCATTTGACTAGTCCACCAGGGAAACCATTTACCGTGTATAGGTTGCTTGGATTGGAATACCAGTGAAGATCGTACATATACAAATTTATGCATTCAACATTCTAATGCAATACAAACATGTCCAGTATACTTGCATCCTCATTCACTTCCATCTGCTGGTTGGAAGGAAGTATGCACTTCACTTTAAATGTGACAGTATATCCTACTGGTAGATATCTGATAATTGTTTTATAAATATCAATCACCATGTCCCAATAACAGTACTCATCCGAATCAACAGGGGTAGGTGCAGACGTATTCAAGTTGTAATGATAATATATGATAACTCTAATTTCCATTGAATGATGAATGATTTCTGATGAAAAAAAAAAAAAAAACACATAATGTAACATAAACACAAATACATCAAGGATTTGAATGGAAATTAGTCCATACTAAGTCCATACAACTAAGTCCATACAACCATTCCAAGGATTTGAAACAAAGTCCATCCAACCATTCCAAGGATTTGAAACAAAGTACATACCACCA
The DNA here is from genome assembly GCF_013358625.1 of Macadamia integrifolia. NCBI lineage: Eukaryota > Viridiplantae > Streptophyta > Magnoliopsida > Proteales > Proteaceae > Macadamia > Macadamia integrifolia. The sequence goes on from NW_024870634.1 coordinate 312,319, forward strand.
TTCTAAGGATTTAAAACAAGGAACCAAGTACATACAACCATTCCAAAGCATTAAGAAACTAAGACATATATCTTATAAGCATAGACAAATCCAATCAGGAACAATCATAACATGCTATAATATATACCCCATAAGAATGTCAGCATTTTGGAATTGCCAAAGTTGTCTTGCTAGATGCCTCTTAACAGTCTAAAGTATTAACATGTTTCAAGTAATTGTTACATACAAATTAGCATGTAGGCCTATTAGAAGCATATCTAATCAGCAACCTTGAATTCCTTGGAAAGAACATACAGAAATAAATTCTACTTTTAGGCCCACAAGTTTCTCAGATTCATATACAAAGACATTCAACAATCTAGGAAACCCAATCATTCCCAACACGCTTAGCATACTGATCTAAAAACAAAATGACATAACACTCCTACCGAAGACAAGATGTTGCATGAATAATTATAGAATACAAGATTCTTGGATACCGTAGTAAAGCACTGTTCAAGTGAAACATTATCAATGCAATTATACTAGAGACAAGAGGCCTTTGATGAAATTCAGAATGATAGCACATGTGGATAGTGGATACAAGAGCAGACAAAGAAGACAGTTAAAATTGAGTTCTTACAATATTTGAATAACAAAATTCAAACAACACTCTTAGGGTACTAAATCCGAATGAAACTTTCAACAGAAAATTCTTCCTTCAAGTTGTTAAGAGAAGAATTTGCGTCTCATCTTTCTTATCTCTCAATTTATAGTTGAAATATGATAGTTGAACAAGCTATTGTGCTGTGATGTTTGCCACAACATAGCTAAACACACCAAAAGACCAACAAAAAACTGCAACTTCAACAGAAAAATCACTGATGAAATGCAGCTTCTTCAAGTGAAAACCTTTCACCAATTCCCACAACCCAGAAAACCCTTTAAGAAAAAAAGAAAAAAAAATGGCAACTACTGCTAAGATTAGAAACCCAGAAAATGTCAACGAATCCTGAGCCAAATTTCAAGCCCCAGAACATATCATTAAATCTACCATTTTCACCAGCTGTTTGGGGAAAGAATATTTGCCGAAACCATAATATTCAGACAGAGAAAATAAGCATGATCTATATGTCGATCTAATGAAATTGAAGAACAGATCTGCATAAAACACTTAAAAAATCACCGTCAAACGCCAAAACTAAGTCTTGACTTTGTTTGATTAAATTTTTCCCGAAACCCTGACTTTCCCAAATTTACGATATTATACTAACCTTAGACTCTGATTAATAGCTCCAATCTTCAATGAGATTTATGCCTTCGATAGTGAATGATAAGAACCACCGTCGAACGCCAAAACTTTGGAGATGTTCACCTTTGATTTCAGTTTCAGAAGATCAGATATGGAGGAAAGAAGAAGCCGAATGAAGAAACCATCGTTCTTCTCAAGGAAGAAGACAGTAATGAGTTGGGGGTATTTTGGGGTTTTTGAAAATATTGTAAAACACTTAACGTTTCCTCACTCATGGCCAGGGTACGGTTGATAGAATCTAGAACATACAGGGGAGGTTAGTGCCATTTCAAAATTTTTAGGGAAGAATCCTATAATACTTGAAACATATAGGGGAGGAGAGTGTAATTTCCTCTTTTTCATTTATTTAGGCAGTGAGAATGGCAAGCAACATTCTTGATGATCTTGTGGATAGTGAGAATAGCAAGCAACATTCTTGATGAGAATGCAGCTTAATTGGTTGATGGTCTGCCATGCAACCCTGAGGTCACATATTCCATTCTAGCTCTTCAGCTTTAGGACATCAACAGTTTGGCTTCAATTCATTATAAGACTGTTTTGTGAATGCTAAACTTGAACCCAAAGAAGGAAAGAGTACCTAAAGACCACAGTTGGTTGGATGAAACAATCTCCCTTGCCTTAGCTAACGCTATTTCAATCTTCAAAATATATCTTTTTCACTATCTCTGAATCTTCAGGTTCTACTCTTTACACTCCAAAATTGATTATGCGGCTTACAATTTTATTAAAAGTAAATTCTTCAATTGTTATTTTATTACTTGATTTCCCACCCCTTACCTGTCCTAAAGGCAATCTTTCTGCATTTATTATGAATTTGTAGAAACCACTATGCATTAACTGGCAATTGAAAAAAATTTATTGCAATTATCTATGTGAAACCCTATAGTAGACATCGCTCACAAAATTTAATGTAGATCGAACAACTGACAGAAACATCAAAACCAAATAGTTTTGATAAATACATAATGAATCCATCTAATAGACTCAAGATAAACAAACAATTTTATTGAAAAAATAAAATCACAGAGTCAAAGTAACCAAACAATTATTTTACCACGATAATTGTTTCACAAAAATCTCTTAAAGCATAGAAGTACATGTTACCAACATATTTACGCAATCAAATACAATTAGGCCCCGAAATTGCCGTTCCCTGAAGTCACTGTCTTCTTCAATCAATCGCAGTTCCACCCCCTTTTCCAGTGATCAGGTATTTTGTGGTCTACTGGTGTCATAGTTTGGCCTTTGATACCATTGGTGGAAGTCCGTCACGGTCAATGGCGCCTCTCTCGTTATTTAAAAACGAAAAAAAAGCATTGTCAACTCTGGTTACATGAATTTACCAGATTAACCCTGTATATTGTTCTTGCTCTTTTTGGAGCGAAATGGAGTGGACTTTATTACGAAGCTCTGAACAATTTTAAAATAGTAGTGTTTTCCGGTACGTTACGTCGGAAGTTCGGACCTCCGGTCGAGTTGCTGAATGCTGTTCGTTTATCGACGTAATCGCTTCGATATAATTCCTTTGCTGTGGTGATGATAGGGCGATTGTAGGGGTTTTTCCGACACAAACCAAAGATGTCTCGCCACGCAGCTAACTCGCATTTCCCCAAGTCGAAGACTCTCGACAACAAATATGTGAGTCAAGAGTCTCTCTTCCTTCTCGTCTTGGTTTGATTTGTAGGGTTTCCTTAGCTCTTCTGGTCTGCTTTGAAACATCGTGGGTGTTAATTGTGCGTGCGGTTGGTTTATTCTCCTGTAGATGCTTGGAGAAGAGATCGGGAAGGGAGCGCATGCTCGAGTTTACAAGGGACTGGACTTGGAGAATGGGGACTTTGTTGCGATTAAGCAGGTCTCCCTGGAGAACATCGCTCAGGAGGATCTCAACGTTATCATGGTCTGCTTTATTTCTCGATCGGTTACTGAACTTTTAGTTTGTATTTCTGTAGGATCTCAACGTTATCATTTTTTTTTTTGAACCTAAAATTCAACAATTTCGTAATATAAGTTCAAATTTGAGTGTTTTTAGCTTGATTAGTTTGTGAAGTTGCTTATCTATTCGACTACCTTGAGTGTACTTATTCCGTGGGTTAATTGTTGCTCCCCCATTGGATTCATGCATATGGTCGATCATATGGTCACTGTTGCTTACAAGAGAAGTGAAAGAAGGGGATCAGTAATGACTGAGGGATTGTAGAGATGCTTGAACAAACTTTTTAATGTCGTGATTGCATTTTTTATCACGTCACTGGTTTAAATGCTTGGATTAGAGCTTAGGGCATAAAAAGTTGATTATTGTTTTTAGTTATTCGTAGTTTAATTCAATGAAGTAAAATAAGCTTTGAGGAGGATTAAAGTAAGCAAGGCACAAGGCCTAGATGAAGTCCCAATAGAAGTGTGGAAGTACTTAGGAATCTATGGTTTGTCTTAGCTAACCAAGCTGTTTAATAAGACTAATAAGGAAAAGAAACTACTATGATGGAGAACCAATATGGTTTTATGCCAAGAAAATTGATGACATAAGCTATTTACTTGGGAAACTCATGGAAAGATTTAGAGATTATGAAGGATATCCATATGGTCTTTATTGACCTAGAAAAAACTTATAACAGAGTCCATCCCTAAAGAGTTAATTTGGAAAGTACTAAAGAAGAAATTTTTTTAAGTAAATGTGGACATAATTAAAGATATGTATGATGGTGTGGTGACTAGTGTAAGAATTGTGTGTGGGGGGGGGTTAAGATAGTGAATTCCCAATTACAATTGGGTTACATCAAAGATCAGCTTTAAGCCTCTATTTGTTTGCACTTATGATGGATGAATTAACTAGCGACATTCAGGATGAGGTTCCTTGGTGTATGCTTTTCGTTGATGATATTGTTTTGGTAGATGAGACAAAAGCAGGGATTAACGCCAAGTAGGAGTTATGGAGGTCACTATGGAATCAAAAGGTTTTAAGATAAGTAGAACGAAGATGTAGTAGATGATGTGTAATTTAGTTATATGAGGACGGGAAATGAGGTGGGTGAAAATTGATGAGAGGGTGGTTCCACAAAGTGATTACTTTAGGTATCTTGCTCAATCATAAATAAAGAAGGTGATATAGAAGATGATGTTTCACAAAGAATTTAAATAAGATGGATGAAGTAAAAAGGTGTGTCCAAAGTATTGTGTGATTGATGTATTCCATTAAAACTTAAAAGGAAAATTTTATAGGACAGTCATATGACTGACTATGATGTATGGTGCGGAATGTTGGTTAGTTATTAAGCATCATGTACATAAACTCTGTGTCGTGGAGATGAGGATGTTTCGATGGATGAGTGGTAAAACTAGGAAGGATAAAGTAAGGAATGATCATATTAAGGCTGGTTTGGGGTAGCTCTGATACATGATAAGCTATGAGAAAATCCTTTGGGTGGCATGACCGCATGAGTGCATGATCATGTTCAATGGAGGCCTTTGGATATTCCAGTACTGATGAGTGATTTGATTCAGATTATAGGCGTCCATTCTTTTTTTTTTTTTTTTCTGTTTGATTGGTAGCTTTAATGATTGCCTTCTCCTTTGTATTATTAACTTCATGTTCAAAGACGTACAACACAGTTTTGAATGTGGAAGCTCATAATTGGTGGCTTGTTCCATATTAGAAAGGGGATAAGGAATTTCAGAAATAACCAAAGAGTGTCATAAGTCGTAACTGAATTTATGAAATAGTAAGTTTTGTATCTTGAGCCTGACATTTATGACAACTAAAACTTAGTGACCTCTCTATTTTGTTAATATAGTAGCTGTTTCATCTGTCATCGCCACTGCTATTTTACTTTCTTCGTTTGAGCTTAGTTTTTAGTTATCAAATATAAACAGAAGATATAATTATTTTCTACAGTTGTACAGATATCTTTTCCCTTAATTTGAGATTTCCATGTGACTGTCGATATGACGATATCGTGATTTTTTTCTTGCAAATTTCTCTGCGTACGGAAATTGTTATAGAAACATGACTAAGAAGTTGGAAAAGGATTTGAGTTGGAAAGAAAGGCAGAAATACTTGATTATGTGAGATTAACGCAGCATTGTCGAAAATACTTTCCTCATTGGAACAAATGATGGGGGTTGCACTCAGGAGCTGAAGGCTTAGCTAGCATGTGTTATGTTTTTCGGCAAAAGTTATTGGAGAACTATGAAACTTGGAGAGATATGGAGCTGTTTGATGATGTTCATTGGAAATACAAATATTTATTAACATGGAACTTGGAAGTGTTGATAACATTATGTTTGATTTTGTGGAGCAACCAACCAAGTTGACGAGCATGAGAAATAGTCCATTTCTTTCTTCCATGTATAATATGGGAAAAGAATTGCCACGATGTCAGTGTGTAGATTCTTGCGCACGTCCTCTCACATAGTCACATCCCACCTTTGGACCTACGCTCTCTCTCTCTCCTCATTAAACCCCTTACTGGATGATTCAATTTACCAATCCATTATGGTTGAAACTGCACTCTGGCATTGTAGCGATCACTCTCCTGTATAATATATATATATATATATAAGGAAAAAATCTCTTGCTTTACTTCAAATTAGGCTGCATATTTTTATGTCTGACTTAATATACTGAAATTCTAGTTAGTTCTTCTGTATTTGACTATTTGTTTTGACAAGAGAAATATGCGAGACACTTTAACTTTTTTTTTTCTTCAGAATTTAAAAATGTTATTGACTGACTGCTTTCCTTTCGCAATGTTCCCTCCTTTGGTGGATATGATCTATGTCGCAGCAAGAGATTGATCTGCTAAAGGTGCCATTTCCTTTACCATTAAGCTTTGCTGTCAAACTTTATGCACAGTTATTGTAAAGATAAGTTTACTCTTCTGGTTGACCGGTAGGAATGGCCCATCATTATCATTTCAATACATCTGAGACACATTAAATAGTAAGATCCAACTCAAGATGGTTAACGATCTGAAGAAGTCTTCCTAGGGAATTTGACTTTCCAATTGATTGGATTGCTTTAGTCATATGATATCCTTTGTGGAGTACCAATTGGATTTCAATTACATTTAGTGGTTATCTGGTATTCAACTGTTAAGACTCCCTTGGGTTTATATAGTGATTCACACTAGATATTTAATGGGTAAATTACACCTGAGGTTAACGTTCATATATTATGTTTGAGATGCCTCAGTTGGAGAGAGGTTAGTCCCAGTTAGCCATTCAAATCATGTGACTTTAAATATTCTCCTAATTTTTTACTTTTCGTATTGCAGAAACAACATCTATTGAACTCAAACATGGGTTCCTCTTTGCCCATACCCAATCTTCTTTTTGTGAGTGAGTTCCTACCTCCAATAGCCTCCTTCTAACACTGGTGACCTCTCGTGTAAACTCAACCATTTACTTGATTACTCTTGAAAACTATCACTTATTGACCTGACTGATTGCATTAGTGTGACTTTATGGAAACAGTATGTGCAGCTTTGGTAAGGGTAACAAAGATTTTTTCTTCATCTTGGGCTTGATTTACAAATCACAACTACATTTCCTTTTCACTTTTTCTCTTTTTACAACCGAAGACAGAAAAAGACTAGAGGCTCTGTATCTGAACCTTTAACATGTCTGGAAGATGGGGTGGTCAATAATCTGGACATTAAAGTTTGGAAACAGGTTGATGAATACTGTTCCATCAGTTTCACTAGTCTAAACCATGGTTCACTCTGGCATCATTTTCCTATTTACTTTGTCTCCTTTTTTCTGATCTCCTTAGAACTGTTGTTCCTTTCTTCCGAAGAAGTTTTAGATGAACAAATTGCTTTCTCATGTGGGAGATCCACAAATTTTCTAGGTGAACTTATCAACTTCTCATGAGAGGGATTGCTCATATGCCATGAAATGGGAGAGGTTTCTGTCTGTGAAGGAGGACCAAATATTCTGATCATTCGTAATGTAAGAAAACTTAGAGAATCCATTCGATATTACATTCTGTAGCATTGATTAATCCCTTGCAGGGAAAAATAGCACTCTGTATACCATCCTGCTGCTGTGATAGTGTATCATCTTGTCTACTGGCCTGACATGGCTTTGTTGGTGCTGCTACCACAGTCGAATATGCAGATCCGCTCTTTCCTAAATGCTTATAATCCATTTGCAACCCTGCCAGCCAAAGCGGTTTCATGATTTTCTCCTCAGCATACTAATGATTTCCCCTTGAAGATTCTGGTTGGCCCACCTGTCCGAAATTTAAATTGTTATAGAGATTTCTCTCATCCTTGACAATAATTCAGAATCTCTTCAACATGTCCTGAGAGAATCAGAGAAGTAGTGAAGATTAGATTGAACTTATGCAATGAAGATCTAGAAACCAAAAAGCACAAAACAAAGCCCGTCGATTCCGGTAACTTCTGCCTCTTCAGCCGCTGCTGGTTCTTATTCAGTGCATGTTTCGGGAGTCTTTTGGGTCTTCTGCTTTTGGATACCCAAAAGCCAGCTCTTAAAAAGGCGGGACCAATAGGAAGCATCACATTAGAATAATCCCCGGCCCCAGCCCAGAAACCAAGAAGCTTTGGAGGGGTTACGGACTATATGGGTTTATGAGGTGGTAGCGACCTGAGATGCTAGAGGGAAAGGTTCTAAATCTCGGTTTCAAGACCGGTTTTGACCATGGCAGAAACCTAGATTTCACAGGTTTTGACTTATGAAAAACTCGTTGGTGAGTTCCATTTCCGTAGTACGTGCTGTTAACTCTTCAAAGTGCTTCGGTTATCTTTCGCTGTGAAAGTTTGTTTCAGCTTTCTAAGAGACTGAGCATTGGGTCCGAATCTGGTACATGATACCTTGACAAGTTCTTTCCAAGTCACTTTCCCTTGCACCCTTTGAAATGGAACCATTGGAGAACTTGCTTCTCCATATGAATGCACACCAGCTGTAGTAGGAATATTAGATCGAACTTATGCAATGAATGTCAAATCTTCTGTGGACTCGAAGCTTGGGCAACCCCCGTCCATGCTTTCTTCACTCCCCTTATTGCTTTCGCTAGAAAGCTCAAGAATGTCAAATCTGCTCTCAAGATTTGGAACTCCAATTCTTATGGAAACATCTCTTCCAGAGTCTCCTCTTGTTGAGACAAGCTTGATGCTATCCAATCTCTTCTTCAGCTGGATCTCCTTAATGTCTCCCTTGCTAAAGAGCTTTTTGCTTTCCTCGCCCAAGAAGAAAGCTTTCTCAGGAAAAAATCCCGCATTTAATAGCTTAAGCTTGGTGACACCAACTCTTCTTTCTCATAGGTCTCTCAAAGCCAGGACGAATGCCAAATCCATCTCCAAGCTTATCTCCAGAGCTGGATACCCCCTCCTCCACCCTGAAGATATTAAAGATGAGGCAGCTTCATCTTTTCCGGTCTTTTGCACCCCCCTTTCTTAGCCCCCGCTCCTCCCATCCCCCCGACCTCCTCAACAAATTCATTCCCCCCCATCTCCTCCCTTCCCTTTAGGCCATTCCTTTGGATGTTGAAATCTTAGCCGTTGTCCTCTCCCACAAATCCAACAAAGCCCCTGAGCCGGATGGTTTCAGCATGGGATTCTTCTCAGTCTGTTGGCACATCATCCGTTTTGACCTCATTTTTGCCATTAGAAGCTTCTTCCTCAATCCCTGCCAAATTAAAAGAATCAGTCACACATTCCCTTGTCTCATCCCGAAAAAAGAGGGTGCTGATTCCTTGTCTGACTTCAAGCCTTTCTCCCTTTGTAATCTCTTATACAAATTACAAAAAACTCAACCTTATCCCAACTTAATGGGGTCGGCTATCTCTTGTACAAATTCATTTCTAAAATTTTCGCCAAAAGAATTTAGAGAGTCATAGACTCCCTTGTCAGTCCCAATCAATCAGCCTTCATTGAGTGAAGAAGTTTTGCTGATAATATCATCCTCTGCCACGAGATTCTCAGAGGATTTGACCGAAAATCTCACTCCTCTGCTACCCTGCTCAACATTGTTTCAGATGGGACTACATCTCTAGATTCTTGATTCAGATGTTCTTTCTGCCCTCTTTTGTCTATTGGGTCCTCTCTTGCATCTCCGCCCCCTCTTTCTCTGTCCTCATCAATGGTAGCCTTGTTGGATACTTCCCCTCCTCAATTGGTATCAAGCAAGGTTGTCCCCTCTCCCCTTTCCTTTTCTCCATTGCCACCGAGGTTCTCTCCCGCTCAATCTTCCACTGATATTCATCTCATCTCCCCCATCCCCAAATGCAAACCCCTCATTCTCACTCATCTCGCCTTTGCCGATGATCTTATGATCTTATCCAAGGTGGATCCCCCCTCCATCTCTTCCAGTCCCTCTCTAGCCTTCGTATCATCTTGTATAAATCCAACCTCCTTCTCTCTGGTGTTTTGGATCCCATCCAGACCTTCCTTCAGATCACGAGGTTCTCCCTTGGCTCCTTCCCTATCAAGTATCTTGGTCTCCCTCTTATCACTTCTAGGCTCTCCGCCCACTATTGTTCCCTATCCTTGACCTGCGGAGGAAAAGGCTTCAACTCTGGAAGGCCAAACTCCTCTCCGATGTTGGTCGCCTTGTGCTTATTCTCTTTGTTCTCCAATCCATGTACCTTTACTGGACTGGTATCTTTGTGCTCCTGGCCTCTGTCATCAAATCCATTGAGAGTCTCCCCTGCTCCTTCCTTTGGACAGGTGCCAACTCCTTCAAATTTTTTCACCCTATGGGCTAGGATTAAGTCTATCTTCCCAAATTCGAAGGCGGGCTTGGCCTCAGAAGACTCAAAGATGTCAACTGTGCAGGCATTCTTAAGCTCATTTGGAAGATTGCCTCTAAGAGAAACAATATTTGGGTTTCTTGGGTTTGCTCGACCCTCCTTAAAAACAAGTAAATCTGGTTTGTCTCTCCCTCTTCTGATGCCTATTGGATCTGGCGTAAAATCCTCTCCTTTAAGCCTACCGCCATAGGTGCTATCGTTTGCTCCATTGGAAGTGGTTACATGACCTCTCTATAGCTTGACCCTTGGGACCCTTCAGATAGTCTCCTTCCTTTATACTCCTAGGATTATCTACTCCTTTGGCCTGATCTATATTGCCAAAGTCTTCTTTATCCTGTCTCATGGCATTTGGACCCCCTTTTCTTTCCTCACCTCCTCTTATTGACCTCTGGGCCTCCCTTCCCCTCATCCCCCCAGGCCACAAAGGTAGAGATGATCTTTTATCTGGACCCCGTCCACATTGGGGTGGTCCTCATCGGCGTCTGATTGGGACCTTATTCGACTCAAAGCCCCCCTTATTTCTTTGAGAAACATTGTCTGGTTTAAATGTCACCTCTCCTGCCACAATTTCATTGCATGGTGGGCTCTCTCCAACTGCCTCTCTACGTAGTCTTTCCTCCTCAACCATCATATCTAGGTCCTCTCTGCCTCCTCGCTATTGGAATGGAATTGAAGATATTGATCATCTTTTTCTTCTCTTGCCCCTTCTCTTCCACCATCTGGAAGAGAGTCCTCAGTCATTGTTGGCCTTTCCGCAGACCTATCCTTCCATTGAGTAGAGAATGGATTTGGGTGGACATGACCTTCTGAGGGCCCTCTATTTGTGATACAACCGGGAAGTTTGCCTTTTGTGCTACAATCGGTCATATTTGGATGGAGCGCAACCTACATAGATGAACTTCCAATTCACACTCTTTTGATAAGATTTGGAAAGCCATCTACTTTGATGTTAGCTCCAAACTTGGCTGCCTTCCCCATCACGTTGTCGCTGACACCCTAAGGTACAGGCTCACTGTTGTGTCCTGGGGTTTCCTTATCTCTGTGATCTCCCCCCGTTGATGTATCCACTTTATGTGTCTCTGGGCCCTTGCCTTGTGTTTTGTAGCTTTTGATCCTCTGACCCCCCCTTTCTCTTCCCCCTTGTATATTCTTCCCTCCTTGGTAATGAATTTATTTATTCATC
>NW_024870634.1:323582-343300 GCF_013358625.1 Macadamia integrifolia
AAAAAAAAAAAAAAAAAAAAAAAAAAAAAAAAAAAAAAAAAAACTGTCGCTCATGATGAATCTTCCCAGGAGGGGAATCTTCTCCCTCGAATCATAGAAATTTGAATTTAGTGAAATTCGTGTGCACTGGTCCTTGCAAATAAGTGAGCTTGTAAGGTGTGTTTAGATGAATCATTTTGCTCCTGGTGTGATCTTGCAAATGATGCGGCCAACTTCTTGTATTTGAGATCCATCATTGCAATCAGGTTCTTGATCTCCTAGAGTTTGGTTTCTTGCTTGGCTGAGCTATCTTGCAATTTTCCGATCTCCGTTTCTGATGTCGATAGGTGTAGGAGTAATTGGGGATTTATGTAATTTGCTCTTATTTATTTATTTTTTAATTTTTCTTTATCTTAGAGTCGTTTTTAACAAGTAGAGTTGAGTCCAAAGTTTGTGATGCAGAACTGAAGACATACTCTCAAAGGAAGAGAGCTAGGCCTCCTATGCCCACAATTTGGAGGAATTGGCTAGGCCATGATTTTGTTATAGAGTTGCTATTTGTTTTTATGCGTTGTTATTCGTTCAGTTCAGTTGGGTGAACCAGGTTTGGTCTAATTTAAGCTGTTGGTTCAGTTGTAATAGTAGTTTTTTTTATTCTTAAAAGACACAAGCAATTAGTTTCCTTTTTTTTATTTGTTTCAATTTTTTAGAATATTCTTTGTAACCAAGCAATTATCGATTAGGAAACTTTCTATTTTGGAAACTTTCCTAAGGCTAAGTTTTGTTGTCAAGAAATGGATATAAAAGAAAAGAAAAAATTAAAATATATATATATTTTTTTGTGGAAATTTTCTTTTCTTTTCTATCCATTTCTTGATAACCAAACTAAGCCTAATAGATGGACTCGCTTCTTTCCTATTCTCTATTATAAAAGCAGCTCAATGGCTTACCTTGAAACCATGGTTTTGAAAAGTACTTGTTGCTTAGCTTCTGCTTCTTCAATGAAGTTCTTCTTGTGTTTGATCAAGATGGTTGGGGTTAGTGTTTGATCTAGTCGATCGATGAGAAGTCTGGGTGGTTCTTCGTTGCTTATGTTCTTGATTTTCTATTGCTCTACAAGCTCTTCAAGATCTCTCAGTCTTATTCCATCCAATTGAAGGTAACAATTTTCTCACAAATTCCTTTTGTTTCTAAATATTGTTCTAAATTTTTTCTTGATAAGATGTTCCCCAACCACTACTCTATAGACCAACCCAGCCACCTGATTTCCTCCATCTTTTAAATTGAGTTTCATACCCATACAGAGGCAGGTTCGATCCAATTTTCAGGTCCATCAGACCTGTGAATCTGCTTTTATAACAAATCTCCCTCCAATGTGCCCGATTCTGTTTTAACCCAGTTTTCCTGTCCCAGTTTTGGGATTGATAGTTAGGATTTGTTTGGATGTTTGCTTATTGATTTATGGTACCGTTACCTCTATTATTTCTATCTCTGTTTTCAGTTTGAGTTGTTAATTTCAGTTACTGATTTGAGTCATTACCCTTACTCGGACGTTAGTACCTGATATCCTTCTTGTTTCCCTACGCTCAACCCTAGTTCTAGACCTATTTGTTTCAGTTTCAGATTATCTCGACTTTCGATTATATTTTGATTAAAAGATGTTGCAGATTTTGGACTATGTTTACTACTCAAGTATAGTTCTACGTTAGTTTGTTTCAGTTTTGAGTCCAAGATAGAGTTGAACTCTATTTCAGTTTCAAGATAGGATTAGGCAAGGATTAAAGTATCGGTATTCGTCACCGTATCGGTCGGATAAATTAAAGATATGTGTCAGAGGGTATCTTATCGTATCGGAGATACGCTAAGGATCAAAGATTAAAGTATTGGTATCGGTTGCCGTTTTGGTTGGCTAAATTTAAGATACGTATCGGAGGGTAACCGTATCGTATCGGAGATACTTTAAAACATGGGATTAGGATTAGGATTAGTAGTTGTTTTTCTTTGATATACTTGGCTGTACCCAATGATTGAGATTTGGATTTTGGATTTAAATTTCAGAAAGTGCAGGGCTTCCTGCCTTCTTCTTTTAGGATGGTTGCTCAGAGATAATCTTCCACCTGTGCTTTGGTTCTTCGATTCCTGTCTATGAATGAAGCTGATTCAATGGACTCTCCACCTGGGGTGGGGAATCGATGCTTCCTTGACTTGAGATGAGACAGTCAATGAGCCCGGCGAAGGGACCAGCCAGACAGAAGTAGGCTATGGGTAGGACCTTGTTGTTGGTTGGGACTGTTGGTCAGTTGTCCCGCTCATTCCGTTTCTTGGTTGGTCGTAGATCAGCTCGACCACCGGGAGAGAGTGGTCGTAGATCAGCTCAGCCTTTGCTTGGTTGCATGAGAGCAAGCTACAGCTCATGAGCAAGTCAAGTAGGGGGCGGCAACTCGTGTGCTGCCCAGAACTGGTGCGCAAATCCCTCCCTCTGCGATTGATCTCCTCTCATTTGACCTGTCCCCCTTCTATCTACTGTATTCTTCTTCCTTCCTTGCTTGTTCTGTTCTTATTTCTTTATCTAGTCATTCTTTCTCTTGCTGTCCTGTTATGTTACTCTGTTTCAGCTCTAATTGTGTTCAACCATAGAAGGGTCAATATCTCTCAATCATTAATCTCCCAAACACAAACTTTTGGGTTCTGAAATCTCCTCCTAGGGCAACTAAGATTGTAGCCTTTAAGACTGAGATACCATCTGAACTGAAAGCCCTACAACAGGTTTGAATTTTGTTCCTTGTTCTTCCGTCAAGGCCAGTTGCAGAATAAATTAGCGCCTATTTCTGTGGCCTGCTTGGCTCCTGGTCGCTTGCATTCAATAGAGTTGTGGGTTGTGTTCACACAGCTGAAATTTCAGGTCGATCAGTTCTTCGAGGAAGGATTTGTACTGCTCTATAACAATTTTTGTTTTCTTCCTGGTCTAGGCTATTGTGAGGAACGGTATGAGTCCTTTTGTTAATTGCAAGTAAGTACTACTAATGAAAATTACTCAGCAGCCCATATGTCTTGAGTTAATGTGTTTTATTCCCCTACCTTTAAACTCTTGCGTCCAATTAATTTTTGATTCTATTATTTATCCAGAAGGGACATCAACTGTTCACCGTATTTACATAATTTCCATTGGTCCTTATTATTTGATTTCTTATTGATTAGGTGGGCCCATAGAGACCCCTAATCGTGGTTCTTGAACCTGGGATTGCATCAGTTCAAGCTTTTTGGCTTCTTATCCCCTAGTTGCCTCCACCATCTCGTCACTGCACAGTCTGAAGAATGATTGGCTCTGATAATGAATGATGAGAGCTACAGTAAGAAGAGAAGTAATGCCAAGAAAAAAACTCCCACATCTGGAAGTGAAACCCTTTGCTACAGTTTTATTTTATAAAAAAGAATTTTATTCCTCCTTTCTCCACTAGAGACAGCCGGCTACAAATACTTACTGCAACAGAATGGACTCCCTACAGAACCAGGCCCCTAAATGACCCACTTTTCAACTCCCTAAGAATGGAAACAACCCACTTTGTAACTTTTTTTTGTAGTAGCAAACTAAAATAAAATCACAAGTAAAAGCTGGAAAAAAAAAAAAAAAAAAATGAAATAGCAAAGCATATTCAACATGCTGTTGTGATTCTTTTCTAGCCCTACAGTGGTGATTCTGTAGGTTGGTGGTGATTCCTAGGTCCTATCCTGCCTGTTTTGCATGTTCTTCTTACCCATTAAGTTTCTCTGATACTATGCTCTGCGTATCCTTATTTTTCTAGTTTCTGATTTGTCCAAGATTACTTACTACCTGATCTGTTGGATGATTTCTGGCGTACTTCTATCCTAGTTTCTGTTATGGATTTCATCTAAATGTTGAATAAAGATTTAATTTTGCTGTTGGTTTCAGTAATCGTAGCCTGAGGTGTGATTCCTGAAAACTTCAGTTTCTGATTTCAACTCTAATTTCAGATCAATACTCTTGACATTATTGCTGGAACTTATTTTCTGTTTATTCAGCAATCTGAACCTGGGTTATTACTGTTTGATATCTTTTGGTTCAGCCTACAATTACTCAGAATTGGGGTCATCCTACTACCAGTAGGTCTCTTCATTACCATCACTTTCCTCGATTAGATTAACTTGGAATTTTGATATTCTGTTCCATTACTTCGACCAGCTTATTAGTACAGTCAGAATTCTGATTGATTGATCTCCATTTTCTATTGAAATCTGAACTATTATCCCTGTCTGCGATTCTGGACTGTTGCTGGTTTTCTGAAATTTGGGGTGGAGAGGATTTGTGCTACATTAAGAGTTCTTTAAATCAAGGGAATTTTTGTGAAAGGACTAACATTTAGACTGGGCTAACACCGTTAATGTTTGAGGCAGCCCCAACATAATATATGAAAACTTTAGGAACCTAGCTGTTGATAGCCTAAATGTCAGGAACCTCAGGTGTAATTTAACCTTTAACCAATGCTTTACAGATTCTAATCATTATATAGTTAATTTTGTAATTTGGCAGAATTTGAACCATAAAAATATTGTGAAGTATCTTGGGTCTTTGAAGACAAAAACGCACTTGCACATAATTCTTGAGTAAGTGCTCTTTTACTTTCCTCACTATCCTCGAGTAGTTTGATTAAGACTGAGTGATTTGGGTTGAGTTTTGTAATGTATTTACAAACTTATAAGAGAAAATTTTGCATTGCAAATTTGAACATTGTTAAATGTTGAATTCTTTTATGTAGGTATGTGGAAAATGGCTCTCTTGCAAACATTATCAAACCAAACAAATTTGGACCATTTCCAGAGTCACTAGTTGCCGTTTACATTGCTCAGGTTTGCATATAAGCATGCATTTCTATTTGGGGCTACCAAACATATTCAGAGATTGGGGCACCTCACCCCTAACATGCAACATGTCTCACATTCAAGGGTTTAGGACCTAAACATGCATGTAAAAATATGTATGATTGGATGATTTTTATTCGTTTGATCTTTAGTGTTTCTCTTTAGAACTTATGGAAACAATATCGATCGTTCTTTGGCCATACAAATGAATGTTAAAAAAAAGGGTAATTTACAGGTGCCACCCCCTGGAGAATGTCACAATTATAAGACCACTCCCTCTGTTTCACCAAATTATACTCAGACCCCCTACTGTCAGATTGTCAGTCACTGTTAAGGAATATACCTTATATGATGATGTCAACAATTATATTTTATTTTAAATACCAAAATGCCCTTATTAAATATGAAGTACCTAAAATACCCTTGTATTAAGTTACTATTTCTTTCACCCATTCCAAGACCTAATTACCATTCTCCCAAATCGTGGGATTTAGACCACCAACGATCGTTTAGAGCAGCGGCATCGACATCGGCGATTGACGGCGATGGATGGCAACGGGCGACGACCTCGCAGCGACCACTGTGTTTCTTCTCATCAGGCGGGAACTGCTATTGTCAACTCCAGCCTCTCCTTCATTGGAACCATCACCTAACTCTCTGATTTGATCCTTGGATTAAGCCGTTCAGCTCCCGAAGCTTACATACACCACAGACCCCGCAGGTTGGACGTCTAGCCATGAAAGCCAAGGTCCTTGTCCATACTCATATGGTTCCAATGGACCGATTGCAAGCATTGGTGGGAGCCCACTTAAGACTTTGCCATTGTTGACTGCCGCAAGGGTCTCTAGCTCCAATCCTTGAAAGGTGTTTGTTAAAATCCCTGTGGCCTTGATGAGCCCTCGACCATTTGAAACCACAAGTCTTGTAAAAATATGAGTTAAGTCAAAAGAGAGGTGGAGGAAGTCAAGATTTTGATAAGGGAGCCAAACCAGGGATGTTGAAATTGGGATCGAGATCATCAGAAGCCCCTTTGTGGGCAACAGTGGGGAAGTGGGAGAATAGTGCAAGCATTTTAGCCGAGGAGGTGAAGAGGATGTAGTTGGGAAGGCAGAGATGATTGGTCATAGGAGCAATGGTGGAGGCTGACATTGTATCAGTGATAAGGGAAGAAAGAGGAGGAGATAGTGAAGAGAGGAGAGGAAGGAGGAGGTGGGCTGAGCGTTGAATAGCAGCACTCGGCTCAGCTAGAACTCGTCTGAACCCTTGGTCGCAGTATGGAGAGAAGGAGAATGAAATGGTAAAATGGTAAAGAGGGGTATTTTTGGGATAATGAAAATGGATAACTTATCAGTGTTTTATTCATAAGGGTAAAAGCGTCATTTCATAGCATTCCTTAACAATGATTGATGGTAGGGGGCCTGAGTGTAATTTGGTGAAACAGAGGGGGTGGTCTTATAATTGTGGTATTGTCCAGTGGGTGGTGCTGTAAATTACCCTAAAAAAAAGAAAAACCTTGCAATCTTCTGTCCATTCCTAATGTTGTTTATCCAATCTATTGGATGGAACTCACCTAATAATGAGTTGAGAATAGTCTTGATCCTCTCATAATTTAACATATGGCAAGAGGCTGAGAGATGGGTTTATGCATTTTTATTTTGCATTTCCTGGTTTCACTTTGATTTCCTCAGTGTTCATATTTCTTGAACTGCAGGTTTTGGAAGGCTTAGTTTATCTACATGAGCAAGGGGTAATTCATCGGGATATCAAGGGTGCAAATATACTAACAACCAAAGAGGTAAAGTATTTTTCTTTTCATTATTTATTTATTTATTTTGGGGCGGGGGATGGGGGGAGGGTTTGGGTGGTAATTTTTCAACCTTCCAGCAGGACATCTTATCCTGAGTGGTGATATTGTATTTTTCTCCATTTACATTAGGTTTTTATTAATTTCTTCTTCTTTTATTGATGTTATGCTTGTAAGCCCAAAAATATTAATTATGCTTTTGCTTTTAGAAATTTTAAAGCATACAATTGGGAAACAGTAAATGGGAGAGTGATTTGGCTTATCTAGAATGATAGAGGCCGTCTTTATTTATAGAGGAGAGAAGGAATTGCGATTTAGGTATGTTAGGTAAGGATGAGTCACAGTCCTTATCCTCACATACACACAATGAAACGAGACACATACAATGAATCTAGAGATTAACTCTCCCCCTCAAGTTGGTGTGTATATATCTCTCATGCCTAACTTGCAAACAATAGGATGAAACGCCTTACTATTTTAAGTTTTTAACCATCTGTGAACACATCAGCTAACTGATTTTTAGAGGTGAAAAAAAGGAATACAAATTGAGCCCTGCTCGAGCTTTTCTTTGATGAAGTGTTTATCAATCTCAATATGCTTGGTCTTGTCATGCTTAGACTGGGTTTTGAGCTATACTAATTGTTGCCTTGTTATCGCAATAGAGTCTCATAGGCCCTTCAACAGTCACCCCTAGATTAGAAAGTAACACCTTGAGCCATATAAGCTCACAGACACTTTGTGCCATTGGTCAGTACTTTGGTTTTGCACATCTATATACCACTGGTTGCTTCTTGCTCCACAAGACCAAGAGTATACTTCCTCTGGGATAGGAAAATACCCTTGGATGAACAAGCAACCTCAATACCAAGGAAGTACCGTAGCTTACCTAGGTCCATCTTGAACTCCTGACCCTCGTACGACTTTGAGAAATTTCCTCCGTGTCATTCCTAGTGACCACAATGTCATCAATGTACACTATGAGGATGGCGATCTTGGAACCAAATCGCTTGATGATAATCGTCTTATGTTTTTTCTGAGTTCTTCCTCCATGCATATCTGTTTTGCCTGAGAAGATACAGTCTTTAGCAAGCAAACTTAAATAAAATTAACAAAGCTTAAATAAAAAATTCGCATAAAAGAAAACTTAAATATAAATTAGCAAAGCTTCCAAACCAAAACCCTAATTATAACAATCTTTTAAATGAATTTGCAAGTATCTTACTTAAATAAGGATGAGATCATGAGAAAGAGATCTAGGATTAAAGATGAGAGAAGCTATACTTGCGTTTTCTGACGTATAAGTTTAGGAAGCACATTGAAATAAACATGAGCAAAACCAAGGAGAGGGACTTGGATAATTATGATAATGACCGAAATGAACTAAATAAAGAAAACACAGCATCTACCCACTCTCATTAAGAGATCACCCGCTTGCGCCTAAATCACTGAAAGGGAAAAGCTGCCCCAGTCCCTGGATGATATTGAGCTGAGTCAATCATGGGAATGGATGCCGAGTGCTGAAGGAAGAAAAAGATATCGTGATGTAAGTCTAGTTTCCAGTTTAAAAACTTCACAATTAAAAAACTTGTAGACAAGAAAATATATTTGCACAGACTAATCATTTGGTTTGGCTCATTCTGGCTGCTCTGCTACTCCCACCCCAAAAAAGAGAGAGACTTGTTCTTGCTTCCCAACTCAGGAAGAATACAAGCTAAAGGCAGGGTGAACAACATTGCTTTAGGTGTAACCTATAGACACCATAGCTTTGTGGAATCTTCAAAACCTGGCACATGGAGACTGCTTATACCCATATAAAGCCCACTAGAGCTTACAAACCTTCCCCTTGGTCCTTGGGCACGAGAACCAGGAAGAATGTCCGTATACACTTCCTCTGTCAACTCAGCATGGAGGAAGCCATTCTTGACGTCCAGTTGTTGCAAATCCCAATTAAAATTCACTGCATAAGAAAGGATGACATGGATGGTTTTCATTTTGGCATAGGATCAAACGTCTCCTGGTAGTCTAGGCCATAGGCCTGAGTAAATCCTCCAGCAACCAGCTTGTATTGTACCTTTCTACAATCCCATCCATGTTCTGCTTCACAGTAAAGACCTAGTTGCAGCTCACTGTCCTTTTCTGTGGAGGAAGAGATACCAAGTCCCAAATGCCATTCTTTTTCAAAGGTTGCATCTCATCATCCATGGCTACCTTCCACCGTGGCTCTTTGATAGCGTCTTGCCAATGCTGAGGAATGGAAACAGAAGACAAAGAGGAGTAGAGGACACCAAAACTCAATATGAAGGGGAAAGGAAATTATACAACACCACCTTAGCAATAGGGTATTGTGTACAAGATCTTGTTCCGTTCCAAACAGCAATAGGGAGATCAAGTGAAGGGCCAAAAAGTGAATCAGAAACAACAGGACTGTCATAAGGAGCATTACCAGAGAGAGGGATAGAACCTGGATCAATAGATGGCAGTTGGCTGGGTGGTGCCACTGTGGTGGTGTCTATTTTTTCTTCATGATTCTGACCGACATAAACTTTCATGGGAAGGGTTGGTATAGGCTGAACTGGTGCTCCCCCGAATAGGAGCAATCTCAAAGAGAGGAGCTATTAAAGGAATCTTCATCAAAAGACAAGGAATCCCCCTCCCCACCACGAAATGATGTCGGAGAGTAGTATGCAGCAGACTCATGGAACACATCATCCATAGACACAAGAAGTCGATGAGAAGGCAGATGGTAGCACTGGTACCCTTTCTGGGTAGCAGAGTAGCCAATGAACACGCACTTGAGACCCTGGGGTCCCAACTTTCCATGGGTATGGTGATTCTGGACAAAACAAATACAACCAAATACCTTGGGGGGAATGAGAAATGTAGAGGAACCCTGTAGAATAGCAGTAGGATCGCGGAAATCAAGGACCCGAGTAGGCATCTGGTTAATAAGATATGCAGCAGTCTGAATAGCATCACCCCAATGCTGAGGAGGAACATTCATCTCAAAGAGAAGAGCACGGGCCACTTGGAGGAGATATCTGTTCTTAAGCTCAACAACACCGTTTTGAGGCAGTTATCAACACAACTTGTTTGATGAATGATCCCATGGGCAGCAAGGTAAGACTGGAAAGAACCTTCCTTATACTCTGCACCATTATCATTCTGTAGGATCTTGATAGTGGCATCAAATTGTGTGAGGACCATACAATGAAAGAGTTGGAAACAATGGAATACTTCACTCTTATGGCACATCAAATATAACCATGTATCCCTTGTATGGCAATCAATAAAGGTCATAAACCAGCAATTCCCATAAATGGAATTAACTTGGACGAGGCCCTATACATCAGAATGTACTAACATTAAGGGAAAGGACTTCTTTTATTAATACTGGAATAAAATGATCGGGTTTGCTTTGCCAAAACACAGGCATCACAAAAAAATCTTGGTTAGTGCAATTATGAAATAAAGTGGGGAAAATCCTGGTTAAGAAGCCAACTGGCGGATGGCCTAAATGTCTATGCCAGAGATGTAACTCAGCTGCAGAAGTGGAAGGAGAATCAGTTTGATGAGCCTAACCAACTGAAGAAGTCCCAGTATCATTGTCTAGCAAATATAGACCACCATGCAGCCTACCACAGCCAATCGTTTCTTAATTACTAGATCCTCAAAACACAGTGAGAAGTACAAATGTCACTTTACAATTCGTCAGTGGTAAGATGACTGATGGAGAGAACGCTAGTGGAAAAATCTGGAACATACAGAACATATGCTAAAGGTAAGGTAGGTGAATAGTGGATTGAACCATTTCCAGACACATAGGAGAGGAAACCATCAGCAACCTTAAAAACAGACTTGATAAACCAGTCATATGGATATGATCAACGACACCGAAGTTAATTATCTAAGGATGAGTGACAAACTGACAACCGACGCACAATGACCACCAAAAGCAATACCTGGGGTTCATAGGATCAGAGTGGTCGTGGAGGCAGTGGTAGGTGCAGTGAAAGGACGAGTCATAGACAGCATACGGAGCACATGCACAAGGTCTGACATCTCCGTATGATTAGCAGCCTAGGAAGGCTTGCCGTGACCACTGCCTTGGTGGAGGATGCGGGACAACCATACAATTTCTAGTAGAATTCCTTGGTGTGATGCTCCTTCCCATAATAGTCACATCGAGCAGGTTCCTTTCCAGAAGTGGAGTGATCGGTGAGACAGGTAGTACCAGTGTTGGATGGAGGATAAGTCCAAGAAAATAAAGCTGATCGATCTAGTAGTAGAAGATGGTGGTAACATAGTACCCTGGCGGCAGCCCTCTAACTGAACCAATGAAGTGGATTGCTCCAGGGTGGGGAAAGGATCATGGCTAAGCACTTGGGCCTGAATCTGATTGTACTCAACATTCAGCCCAGACAAGAAGTCATAGACATGATTTTTTTTTTTGATAAGTCAGACACAAAATTTATCCTGTTGTTTCCTGTAGCTGGTAGTATCATTAGTACATTTAGGTTGATAGGTATCATAAAAATCAAATTCCTGCCATAATGTGCGTAACTCAGTATAATACTAGAACAAGCTGAGATTCTTCTGCTTGGTGTCATGGAGACGTTTACGCAAATCACACACTTGGGCAGCATTCCCTAGCTGAGAATATGTGACAGTCTTCCAGATCTTGGCAGCAGTATCCAAGAGAAGGTAACCACGAGCAATCTATGATTGCATAGAGCTCAGAAGAAAAGAAAAGACATCACCAATGAGTCATCAGAACTCCACTTATGCTGGGATGGGCCTGCAGTAGTAGGCTGTACCCTCTTTCCTGTCAGATAACCAACATATCCATGAGCATTGATGGAAAGATAACAGGAACAGGATCACATCAAGTAATTTCTCCCATCAAGGCAAAGATTGTTGACAGGGAATGATGGGAAAGAGTGATGCATTCCAAGGCTCACCACTTCTGGTCCGGTTACTGCATTAGTAATTTCTGACATGGTGTAACAACAAAAGGATTGTGCAGGGATGAAGTAGGATGACTACAATAAGCCACACAGCCCTGTGACACAAATCACAGGCAGCAACAATGCCAAGAAGCAGGGAAAAAACCCTGAAAACCAAAAATCGATAAAGGGAAAACTTTGATTAATTGATTTTTCTCTGGGAGGTGTCCTGAGATGGAAAAATGGCTAGGACAAGCCATATAGGAGGTGAAAAGCAACAGAAGAAGACATCATCAACATAAATTGATGCAAAAAGCAAGGAAGACAAAACCCTAGCATAAAAAAAATTGATTAGGGTGAAAAACCTAAAATCGGTATAGGTAAAAAGGGCTAGGTCTCTCAGATCATTAGGAGAGGAGATCTGAGAGCCAGGAAAAGGAGAAGAGGACTAAAGAAGCTCTCGGTAGTTTTCGGGAAGCACCACTGAGAGAGAAAGAGGTGAGAGAGAGCGCGAGAGGGATTGAGGCACTGATTCCAAGGTCGAGAAAGCGAGAGAGGTGAGGGTTCTAGGATTTGGATCTTGGCTCTGATACCATGATTGATTATGAGGAATGAATTGGGCTGTCTAGTTGACAGACCAGTCTTTATTTATAATGAGTGAGTCAGGTACAAGTACAATTATGTCCCTATGGACTAACTTACCCTTATACCCTTATGGCTGTATTACACACATTTTTACAGCAAGCTTGAATGCCTAAATTGTGGGCTGTAGTAGCCCTCTGCCTGTATTTATAAAATAAGAAGATAGGTTACAAAATAGAAAGTTATTCCTACCAAGTACCTTACAACTTAAAAATAGAAAATTCCTGTAAGATCTAATTTGTCATAACATCAAATAGAAACTCCTATGTTGCTGCTTAGCAACTAAAACTAGCACAAGGAAATAGAAACTATGACAAAATAGTAGCTAACTAAATGCAAATCCTTTATGCTCACCCACCTCACCTTTTCTATCGATCTCATGATCTTCTCTAAGACTGACCATTCTCCTATCTCCTCTATCATGCCCTCTCTTCGCGTCTTGGAATCCCTTTTGGGCCTCCGTACCAATCTCCTCAAATCTAATCTCTTCACCCCCTCTGACCAAGCTAGGCTTCTCCTTCTTACTGGCCTCTCCCAAGGTTTCCTTCCAGTCAAGTTCCTGGGTCTTCCTCTCATTTCTTCTAGGCTCTCCACCCATCATTGCTCCCCCCTGATTGTTCAAAGCCGGAAAAGGCTCTAGCTTTGGAAAGGAAAGCTCCTATCCTACGCCGGTCGTCTAGTCCTCATCAGATCTGCCCTCCAATCTTTATATCTCTACTAGACCAGAGTCTTCTTCCTCCCCTCGTCCACCTCCAAGACTATCAGCAACCTTCTCTCTCCTTCCTTTGGAAAGGGGTTGACTCATTTGGCTTCCTCAGGCCTGTCTGTTGGGGCAAAGTCTGTCTTCCCAAATATGAGGGTGGACTTAGCCTTCGTAGAATCCCGGATGTCATCTCTGCTTCCATCCTTAAGCTCATTTGGAAGATCGCCACTAAGCGCAAGAGCATCTGGGTCTCCTGGGTCTATTCCCACCCCCTCAAACAAGACTCCATTTGGACTGCTTTCCCCTCCCATGATTCCTATTGGATTTGCGTGCCATTCTAAAATCTAGACCCTTGGCTCTTTCTCTTCCATTTCCTACTCCATTGGCAATTGATCCTTGACCTCCCTATGGCTTGACCCTTGGCATCCCTCTGGCATCCTCTCCCAATTGATCTCTCGTTGTATAATTTATGCCCCGGGTATCCCTAGATTGGCCACTGTCGACACCATAAACTCCTCTGGCTCCTAGACCCCTACCATTTCGTCTCTTTCTCTCTGATCTCTGGTCCTCCCTTCCACCTATCCCCCCGGGTCATTGTGTAAGAGAGGATAAAATTTGTTGGCTCCCCTCCCCCTTAGGGACCTTTTCTATTGCCTTTGCTTGGAAGTTGGAACCACTCTCGTATGATCTGACCCACCATCCCTTGGCACTATATTTTCTAGTTCAAAGGCCATATCCCCCGCCATAGCTTCACTTCCTGGCGCGCAATCTTGGACTGTCTCCCCACACAATCCTCATCTCTAGGCACATTCCAGTCCCCCTTCCTATTGTCTTTGTTGGGATGGCACCGAAGACTCTAACCACCTTTTCTTCTCATGCTTTTTTCCTCTTCCATCTGGAAAAAGGTTCTTAAATAGTATTGGTCCTCCAATAGAAGCCCTCTCCCTTTGAGCTGAGAATGGATATGGGTCAACATGATGTTTGACGAATCTTCCATCTGCGACACGGCTAGAAATCTCACCTTCTGCTATACCATCTCCCATCTTTGGATGGAGCAGAATCTTTGTAGATGGACTTCCAACTCTTGATCTTATGATAAGATTTGAAAAACCATCTACTTTGATGTCAGCTCTGTTAAGATTAAGGCGTTAGCTCAATCAGCGACAGGGGCAATTTTGTCCTATCAATCCCTGTCTCTGTATTAAGGCTGACTAGATGTTTAAGGGTATTTTTGTACCTGTTTATTTGTTTCTAATATATAAATATTAGGGTCTAGCCTGAGGCAGATTATTCTAATCTAATTGCAG
The DNA here is from genome assembly GCF_013358625.1 of Macadamia integrifolia. Lineage (NCBI taxonomy): Eukaryota > Viridiplantae > Streptophyta > Magnoliopsida > Proteales > Proteaceae > Macadamia > Macadamia integrifolia. The sequence continues at coordinate 337,839 of NW_024870634.1, forward strand.
GTTATTCCTCTTTCTCTTTTTTTCTTCTTCTCTTTCTCTTTCTATGGTTTGATCATAGGTATCTGGGATTGTAACATGGTACAGAGCCTTTGTGATCAATTTTGGTTTTCCAGATTCACTCTTTGCTGATCTTGCTTTTTTACTGAACCCTTCTGGTGTGCAGCTGCCTACTGCTGCATCTACTATGGATTAAATCACATGGAGTGATTTATTTTATTTATGGATCGTGATATACTAGTGCTGAAGTGAAGATTGAAGACCTTAGATCGCAACCACCAACTTCTCTGCCCTACTTGATTTTAGCAGGGTCGCTGATCTCCCTTGTCGCTGTGGTTCTAGTGTGTTTTCTTTTATTGTTCTCTCTGCGACCCTATTTGTTCTTCTTTTTTGGTTACTCATGGCTGAGACCAAGTCTACTACCCCTGCAACTACTACATTTGCCTCGGACAATGTGAATGTCCAGATTACCTCCATCAAGCTCAAAGGAAGTTCAAATTACCTACTTTGGGCTCAGTCTATAAAGGTATATCTTATGGGCAGAGATAAACTTCAGTAAACTACCTCTGATCCTCTACCATCGTCTGATAAAGGTTATAACGAATGGATGAAGGAAAATGCTTTGATCGTAATCTGGTTGTGGAATAGTATGGAACCAGATGTTGCTGCCAATGTCATGTTCCACACTGCTGCAAAAGGTGTGTGGAATAATTTGAAGGAAACATATTCTCAGGAAAAGAATATGACCCGTATCTATGATCAAAGTTGTCATGGCGTCGCCAAGGTGGCGATTTGGCGTCCTGGCTAAAAATGAAGTTCATGGCAGTGCTACGATTTACGTGACTCACAAATGGCGGTCGCCATTGGTTGATAGGCATCGCTATGGCACCGCTATGGACGCCAGGTACGCCTGATTCACTAGGCGGTCGATTTTTTGTAAAATACAGGGTGATTTTGATAGGGCTATGTTGATTTTTTATGATTTGATGTTGCTTAATTTTGGTTTTATATGTTATATGGTATATATTGTAGGCTTGTAGCATGCTAAATAACTTTAGAAAATAGAAAAAATAAAAAAAAAGCATACTAAATAACTTTAGAAAATAGGAAAAATAAAAAAGAACATATGGGCGATTTGACTGCCATGGCAACGCCATAACGGGTGATTCATCGCCAAATCGATTAGCCACCCCTCCACCGCCTTGGATCGATTTGACGCCGTGACAACTGTCTATGATATCTATGAGAAGCTGTTCCAGTTTCGCCAGTTTGACAAGTCTCTTCCAGAGTATTGTAGTGCTTTCAGGAGAATGGTTGAAGAACTTAATGTCTTCCAGCCCTTGACCACAGACATTGATAAATTGAAGGCTCAACGTAATGAATTTTGTCTCTAAATTTCTGGCTGGCTTGAATAATGACTTAAAGGCAGTGAAGGGTCATCTACTTGCAGGTGATACTATCCTTACACTGAATGACACATTCATGATTTCTGTGTATTACATCTTCCACCAAACCTGATCAGTGCTCCAAAGACAATTCAACCTTCTTTGCCAACCGTGGATGTGGTCGTGGTCGTGAGGTAGGTCGTGGGTCTACTGGTTGAGGTTCTAGTGGACAGCCGTCTGATCGGTCATCTCGCCAGTGCACTTACTGTGGGAAGTCCAACCATACTGTAGACTTGCTGGGCAAAGCTGGGCAAGCTAGAGTGGGCAACCTAGTTAGCCAATCATGCTGTGTTAGATGATGATGTTGACACCGTGTCTCCCATTGATACTAAACCGAGAACTTCCTCAGGAGATTTGTCTACTAGTCTACGTGGTGACATTAATCAATTACTTAGGCGCTTGCAGACTCTTGAGGCATCTTCTAATACATCCAATGGTGCGTCTACATCCGCTGCTACCTTGGCTCATGCAGGTACCTCAACCCTTCTTACCACTACTTCTACCCCCTGGATCATTGATTCAGGTGCCTCTGCTCATATGACTGGTAAGTCATCACTGTTTAAGTCGTTTTCTCCTAGTATCACCTCTACATCTGTTATTCGGTTTTAGGTTATGGTACTATCTCACCTGCATCCTCCCTTAATTTGTCCTCCGTGTCGTATGTTCCCCAATTTCCATTAAACCTCCTCTCTATAAGTCAGTTAACCAGGTTATTAAATTGCTCAGTAACCTTCTTTCCTTCTTATTGTGTTTTTCAGGATCTTCACACAAGGAAGACGATTGGTGGAGGGCGTGAAAAAGATGGTTTGTATTATCTCAACTGTGGCACTCCTACTTCTGCTATTGTTACTGCTGTTGGGGATGTGACTCCTTTCCAATGACACTGCCATTTAGGACACTTGTCTTTGTCTAGGTTGAAACTTTTATTTCCTAGTTTTAAGTCTGTGCTCAAGTTAGAGTGTAAAGCCTGTGAGTTGGAAAAGCATCACTGTGTGTCCTTCCCATCTCGCTTTGTGTCTCGTAGTTCCTCTTTATTTTCTTTAGTCCATTCTGATGTTTGGGGTTCTTGCAGAGTCAGCAATAGGTCTGGATTTCGATATTTTATGACCTTTGTGGATGATCATTTTTCGTTTTACATGGCTGTATCTGCTAAAGGAACGATCTGATTTTTTATTTGTATTTCAGAATTTTTATAATGAAATAAAAACTCAGTTTGGCATTTTAACTAAGATTTTTTGATCTGATAATGCGTATGCCCAAAATGATATTTCTGATTTTTGTGCCAATCATGGGATGATACACCAAACTAGTTGTGCTTATACCCCACAGCAAAATGGGGTAGCTGAGCGCAAAAATCGGCATCTTCTTGAGGTAACTCGAGCTATTATGATACATATGCATGTTCCAAAAAATTTTTGGTGTGATGGGGTTTTAGCTGCATGTCACTTGATTAATCGCATGCCTTCCTCGATTCTTTCTGATAGGTCTCCCTTTTCTATTATGTTCCCTAATCTACAGAGTTTTCCTATTCCTCCTCGTGTCTTTGGGTGTGTGTGTTTTGTTCAAAATTTGCATGCACAAACAGATAAATTATCTCCTCGGTCCAATAAGTGCATTTTTTTGGGTTATTCACGTACTCAGAAAGGGTACAAGTGCTGTGATCTTGTTACTCACCGACAATTTGTTAGTGCTGATGTGACTTTTTCTAAAGGCACATCATTCTTTTCTCCTCAGGTGTCTCAGTCTGGGATGGAGTGGAACTCTCCAACTCCTCCACCCATCCCAGCTCTCATTCCTTTTCCAGATGTTCCTAGTGCCAGCGACACGCCTCCCCTATAGGTTTATCAGCACAAGAAGATGCTTGGACAGCCTAGTGCTGATACCAATACTCCAGATGATTTGCTCCCTCCATTGCCGCCTTCCTATGGTGAAGCTCCTCTTCCTCCTATGCTTGATGACTTACCAATTGCTCAACGTAAAGGTATACGCACTTACACATAAAAATCTATGGCTGTGTATGTTATTGATAACTTTGTTTCCTTCTCTCATCTCCCATCAACCATCCATGGTCTTGCCCTGTCTCTTTCTACTAAAACCATTCCCCGATCTCATATTGACGCCTTGCGTAACCCTGGATGGCCATGGATGTCTCTTTCTACTAACACCATTCCCTGATCTCAAATGGATGCTCTCTTGATTCGTGCTACCTAGAGTCTGGTAGATTTACCTCCGGGTAAGGACTTGGTGAAGTGTTGCTGGGTTTACACCATTAAGTATCATTCTGATGGCTCTGTTGAGTGGTTGAAAGCCCATCTGGTTGCCAAGAGATATACTCAAACATATGGGGTTGATTCTTTTGAGACATTCTCCCCAGTTGCTAGGCTGAATTCTGTTCGCCTACTTATTTCTCTTGCTGTCAACTTTGATTGGCCATTGTTTCAGTTGGACATCAAGAATGCCTTCGTATATGGTGATCTACAGGAAGAGGTGTATATGGAGCAACCTCCTAGTTATGTTGCTCAGGGGGAGAATAGAGGCCGTGTGTGTCGTTTACACAAGGCTATTTATGGACTTAAACAGTTCCCTTGGCCATGGTTTGACAAGTTCAGTACTACCATAGTAACTTATGGATTTTCTCAGTGTTACTCTGATCTCTTTGTCTTTGTCCGTTGTAGAAGTAATAAGCTGGTTGTCTGGGTTGTTTATGTGGATGATATTATTCTTACTGGTAATGATGAGGCAGGAATCTCTGAAGTGAAGAACTACCTACAACAGCACTTTCAGACTAAGGACTTAGGTTAGCTTCAATATTTCCTTGGGATTGAAGTGGTTTGATGTAAGAAGGGGATCAGTTTGTCTCAAAGGAAGTATGTGCTAGACCTTTTATCTGATACTGGTATGCTTGCATCCAGGCCTGTAGATATCCCTATGGATCCTCACCAAAAGTTTGGTGTTAGTGACGGCGAACCTCTCAAGGATGTGCATCAGTACAGGGGTTTGGTTGGTAAGTTGATATATCTTACTGTCACACGACCTGACATTTCTTATGCTGTTTAGGGTCCTTAGTCAGTTCATGCAGTCTCGTCTGAAAGCTCATTGGGACGCTGTTGTTCGTGTTTTTCGATATTTAAAGGGTGCTCCTGGAAAAGAACAGATCTATCGTCCTAGTTGGCATATGGAACTAGTTGGCTACTCTAATGCTGATTGGGCCGGCTCTGCTAGTGATCGTAGGTCCATTACAGGGTATTGCACATTTGTTGGAGGTAATCTGATTACATGGCGAAGTAAGAAACAGACTACCATTGCCTTGTCTAGTGTTGAAGCAAAATGCAGAGCTATGGCTCACACCACTGTTGAGTTGATATGGATATGGTTGTTATTTCTGGAGTTGGGTTTTTCAGTAACCAAGCCTATGAAGATGTATTGTGACAACCAAGCTGCTGTGTACATTGCTAGTAACCCGGTCTTCCATGAGAGGACCAAGCACATCGAGGTGGACTTCCACTTTGTTCGTGATGCTGTTCTGAAGAAGTTGGTCAAGATCCCATTTGTTCCTTACTCAGATCAGTTGACAGACATGTTCACTAAGTCGCTATTTGCTCCTAGTTTTTGTAATGGTACCAAGTTGAGCATGGGTGATGTATATGCTCCAGCTTGAGGGGGAGTGTTAAGATTGAGGCGTTAGTTTAATCAGTGACCGGGGCGGTAGGGGCAATTATGTCCTATCGATCCCTGTCTCTGTATTAGGGATGACTAGATGTTTAAGGGTATTTTTGTACCTGTCTATTTGTTTCTAATATATAAATATTAGGGTCTAGCCTGCGGCGGATTATTCTGGTCTGATTGCAGGTTATTCCCCTCTCTTGGGAGTATCTAGATCTTGCCTCTCTCTCTTCTTTTCTTCTTCTCTTTCTCTTTCTCTGGTTTGATCATAGGTATCTGGGATTGTAACAAGCTCCAAACTCGGTTGCCTTCGTCACCGCTCTGTTAGAGATATTCCTAGGAATAGGCTTATGGTTG